>NW_013952664.1:57233-66877 GCF_001266775.1 Austrofundulus limnaeus
ACACACACACACACACAGTGGCATTCCTGTCTAGCAGCAAGGCGGAGGGTGGTATCCATCACTGCTGCTTCCATCTCAGGGGAGATGATTGATTCCTAGACTGGTCTGTATCATGTGTCGAATGCCACAGCTGAGGTGCATTATTTTTGTCTCATTCTGGACTTTTAATCACAAAACATGACATCTACACTAACTTTAACAGAAATCATTGTTTAACTGTCATGTGAAAATGGCTTGACTTTGCACCTAGCCCGAGACCAAGACAAGACCAAGACCAGAATGTACAAAGACCAAAACAAGACCAAAACCAGAAAAAAAAAAAAACAATAATTACTGCCCTAAAACATACAGTATACTGTACACAGGTACCTGCCTTAATATAACTAATATTGACCAAAGCTCTCTGTGTGAGGGCCAGAAAAATAATTTTGGTACAGATGTGAAATGCTAATGTTAGCTAGCTAGCGTTGCTAACATCACTTRTGCAYKGTAAAAATGGTAAAYGGACTGAACTTATATAGTGCTTTATCAGGTCCCTCTGGACCCCAAAGTGCTTTACACTTACAGACATTCACCCATTCACACACTGATGATGGTAAGCTACACTGTAGCCACAGCTGCCCTGGGGTGCACTGACAGAAGCGATGCTACCATGCATCAGCGCCACTGGACCCTCTGACCAGCATCAGTAGGCAAGTGGGTGAAGTGTCTTGCCCCTTGGGCAGCAACTGACACGGCTGGAATGGGGGAATTGAACTGGTGACCTTCCATTTACAGGACGACTCTCCTAATCACTCCGCCACAGCCGCCCATAGCTAATTTTTTTGTGCTTCTTTTCTAAGTGACAATAAAAGTTTGACATAGTCCCCACCTTCTCTGAAAATGAAGCACTGCAGAGTTTACAAATCGCTGTACACTTTTTTTCTGGTTGTTGTTTAACAAATATGTGCTTTATGATTTATTGACGTTATTGCATTACTGAAGATTTTGCCGACATTTTCTCCTATTAAGACAATCACTGTTCACTTTCATGAAGCTCTGTGTTGCAAGTGAAAAAAGTGTGTGTGTACTTGAATTTGTTAGCTTTTTAGGACCGTTTCTGGCATACACGCCTACCTTGTCAAGACCAACAAACYGAGGCAGTTTAAAGAGTTAAATGAAGTGAAGTCTACACACACATGTGAACACACACACAGTGGCATTCCTGTCTAGCAGCAAGGCGGAGGGTGGTATCCATCACTGCTGCTTACTTGCTGCCTTGTTATGGGGACCAAAAACYKGTCCTTATATTGTGGAAGTCCATATTTGAGTTGGGGGGTTAAGTTTAGGACTAAGGTGTGAGTTTATGTTAGGTTTAGGATTAGGCATACTGGTGGGGTTAGGTTTAGGGTAAGTGGGTCAAGGTTATGCTATAAAAACAACTGGAAATGAATAGAAGTCATTGAATAGGTAGCACAACGGCTCAGTGATACTGATGCCTCACAGCAAGAAGGTCCACGGTTCAACCCCCGGTTCGGACCTGGGGTCTTCCTTGAGATTGGTGTCGAATACTACAGCACTGTTCTGCAGACCCTAAGTAGAATGTTAATTTGTCTGTGTGATCTTGCTTTAATGCTAAGCCTTCAATCAGTTGCAGACACTATAATGTGCACTTTTAAGAACTCTTTGGATGACCATGGAAATGAGTAGACATCTAAATCTATGTAATTTACTCAGTAAGATTCATGAACAATGAAACCCTGTTTAGCCAGCTACTCCTCCGTCCCTCTCCTGCTCTGCCGTGTCCATCTCCTAATCAGATTAAAACATTATATTTCAGGTTGTCGCCTTAATCAGTGTAATAAAGGGTCAGTGGGAGCGCTGATGCCCATTAATGCCATTAGGCTGCTGCTGAAAGGAGAGGATTTGCAGAAAAGGCCGGATCACCGCTGCTCGGAGAAGGTGAGCATTGGAGTCTCAGGTGRGGCTATTGATCTGTTTACTCCCTTATGAGCCGGCGGGACCTGTAGGAGCCACCGCACGAGAGCTCTGAAGTGGCTGTAAAGTGTTCACAGGAAAAAGGTTGCCGTTTTGCTGGATAACTTCGCCTCTTATGCTGCTCCGGGGCTCAGGAAAGTATTACAGTGGGAATGTTTCGTCGAAACGATTCGCTTTGTTACTCGTGTGGCTTTTGTTTCATCTTAAAACGCCCGCATGGATTCTGTGGCTGACTCAATGAATTTGGATAAGAGCTCGGTTTTGGCCGAGCAGATATTTCTTTTCTTGGTTGGCTAGTTTTATTTTCCATAAATCGAATAAAAAATTCAATCYGGACGCGACCCAGAACTCTGACTTTTGTCAAATCTTCTGTTTTGCGTCCCTTCTTGCAAAGTCAGAGCGCTGAGTGGTTTTAATCTACAGGCCTCACGCTGCCATGCTTTCAYGGCACAGTGGGCTTGACGAGCCGCCGCTAAGCCCTGCGTGCCCGCGATGGCAGGAAGCGGCCGGAAGCACTGCCAGGCGCTAGTCCAGTTGGACGGCCGCTGCCACTCTCCGGGGGCTAGCATCAATATGCTTCACTCGGCTTTGCTGCTTTTATGCTGCCGAGGCTGAGAGGGAGTGGTCCCTGCCAATTTGATTTATAGCTCCAGATTAGCAGCTGCGCCGAGAATCGTAGGATGTCATCCTCTTGTGAGTCTGAAGAGGCATTCTTAAGGTTTTGAGCTAACATACAGACACTTCATTTTGCACATTATGTTCCTCAGCTGCTGAAACGAGCCGCCACATAGTTTTGTGAGCCGCTCTCAGAAACGGCCATGAAAAGGGGCTGTTATCGGTGACCCCTTACAAAAGCGGCAGCATTGTGCTTTAAAGACAGAGTCTGCAATGAGCGGAGAAACAGAAAGGCCAAACTTTAGTCACGGGTCACCGTACCCTCTGAGCTGAGAGCTTCTCAACGCATCTTCCTTTTTTTCTGCCTCTTGTCTCCTTAAGATGTATTATTTTTTGCTACAAAGTTCACTGATAAATTTTTACTGAGGTTCAGACGTGCATATTTGGTTACTGGACCAAAAGTAAAAAGGAACTGGACTGGACTATCAGAGTGATATTTAGGAGACTTCATCAGTAGTTCTACCATCTTTCTTTACTCCATTTCTGGGTCGATCATTTTATACTCCTGTTTGGTCTGGCTGGCTGATTCAAAGACACAGGTCAGATGAGGTCAACTTATATGGATTTAAAACAAACCAGACTCCCTTAAGTCTTGTTTACGTCTCTTTAAAGCGAGACTTTGCATATCTGAGGTTCTATAGAAAGATTAAATAGCTCTTTGAACTGCCTCGGTTTATTGGAATATAATATACACTGCAAAAATTGTCCATCAACCAAGTCTTATGATCTTATATCCAGCATGTTTTAGACATAAAAAATTGTAAGACTTGGTTAGATGGACAGTTTTTGCAGTGCAAACCTGTRTGGATTAATGAAATAATGGCTAATTTGAAAGCAGCTGCTGCTTAATCCAAATCTTAAATATTTCACAGTGACATGCAAACACTGTTATAAACCTTTACACTGCTGTGGATTTTGTGTTATTCCAGTATTCTGGCAGAAATGTTGAGATAATCCAGCTGCTGCTMTGCTGTATGTACTTGCAAATATCCATAATTTTTTCTTTCCAAACAAGTATGTGAAGTAGACGTTTGGGGTTGCTTTCAGTCTTGTCTRTGTTTGGATTRGCTGTTATCACRTCAACCTGTATTTCTCTTAAATAARCCCATTCAAAAYGTCAATCTACATCAGGTAAGATATTGATTGTTCAAAAGCTCAAAACCACACTTACAAAWAAWWARSMWTWKTTTKRMMAARRAARRARRAAAAAAGGGAAGATGCCTATGGTTTTATTAGCAATGACATTAGCTTGCTCTGCTATGAATAAAATAATTCAGTTTTCCTTTATTTCTCATAATCATCAACAACAAAAAACAACATATATGTCTTAAATACAATTTTTCTGGTTTTGAATGTCCAGTGTTGCTCCATATTTTGGCCTCTGATTTTAAAACTATGCCTTAGCTTCTTCACAGGAACCAGAAGGAAGCAAAGTCTTCACAAACACGCCTTTTAATCTGGATTTCTCTCCTGGGTTCCTCTGCATCTGGCCTGGGAGCAGTTCAGGGTTGAAAGAAAAGATCTGAACAGCTGARCTTTCCACGTCATTTAGGCTAAAAGTGAGTTAGCTGTAAGCATTTATTTAAACATCTGAATTTGGTTAAGATTCGATGTGGGTTGGCAAGAAAAAAAAAACGTCACAAGTGGGACTTGGAGAAAAAAAGCTTTGCAGTTTTTTGGAGTTGTCAGTTCTGATTCAAATCAAATTTGTTGCCTTTTTTTGGTMCAAGCATACAGTATATTCATCTATGTCCTCCTGGAGATATCCTGTCAATACAGCCTTTAAAGCTCACTGTTAAATGATGTGTTCAATGAAATTCTGTTGACATTTTCTTCAGCTAGTAACATACGTATTTTTTTAGCGGTGTTTTTTATTTTAATTAAAAAAATTATAACTAAAAAACGACTTTTGGTTGAAAACTTTGTTTTTTTATCTCTGGATTGTAGCTTTGGATTTTGTTCTAATGCTATAGTTAATAATCAGAACTGTTTAATCTGAATCTTTAAGTCAAAAATGTGCACACAGAAAAAAAAGTTACTCTTTTTGGGCTGTTTTTTTTTTCACAGTCAGAAGGCAATTTTACACCTTGACTCAGGATTATAATTTGCAATTATGTGGCGCTTATGGTGCAATGTTTCTGCCCGTGGCCATTGATCMTCATTCGACAGCAAGAGAATGATAAAAGTCACCAATCAAATTGTCATTTGAATTATGAACCCACGGTTAAAGGAAAGAAACGAAGAAATGGAGTTTGGCACCCGAGATGAATGATGGAAGTTCATTGTCTGAATTCTGGGCCCGACTCGCTGACAGAACTGTAATCAATGTTTCTAATGAGAGCTGGAARTGAAAGCAGTTGGAGTGATGACACCAGGCAATGCTTTTGGGTTAATCTGACACTTGAGCATCRCTTTGTCCAGGCGTGTTTGAACTCTAGCTTATTAAATTTAATCCTGAGAATGAAAATTAAAGGTGATACAGTGGTAATCAAAAAATAATAATAMAAGATGGCCCAGCTACGCTGATGAATATCTAAAAAGCGGATATTTGACAGTGCTTCTCATAGAATATTGATTAAACAGGACATTCTTCATTTTGCTGCCCTTCAAATTGCCTGAGATAAATCGGACATGAAGAATAATGACTGGAGAAAACTGTAATTCACATTAAGCCGGAGCAAAGAGACAGGAAGAAGGCAATGTGAGGAATGACCAAGCTGGGGGATGTTGATCACGTCCAATTAATGCAGCGTGTTTGGTGTTTCAGTTACTGCCTGTATTCTACAAACCTTAAATCACTGCCTCCGCAACAGAAATCATCAAAGACGGCCTAACTGAGCAGCACACCAGGATCATCCCTGACTTGGTTTTCAGAGAGTCGTGATCGAATACGKCGAGTGTTTATACTGCAATTAAGTGTCAAAGTCAGCATTCAGGTGTGGATAATTTAGCTGGTATCGAGCTGCCAAAACAGCATCATTAAATTAGGCACACAGGTGAAAATAATATTTCAAATTTGAGCTGTTTATTATTTTCTTGTAATCTGCACATCTGTGATAAAAAAAAATCCTGTGCTTTGGACATCAGGTAATCTTTAATAACTTTATTCATCGAACTTATGTCATCATTATCGTCCTGGTTTTATTGGTTTCCCACARCTTTACTCTGCGTCTGAGCTTTGATTTTCTGTTCGATTCTAGAAAAAGAACTGTAAAGGAAGGCATTGCACCCCGGCACATTGCATGCTGAAAGGAAAAAAAATTGTATAGGTCTTCTGGATGGGTTCTTCTTTAATGAAACGTTTCGTCTCTCTTCCAAGAGACTTCTTCAGTCTGAGAGTTTCAGGCAAAATTCAGGCTTTTATGTCCTGCCTCCAGGTGACTGATACTCACATCACATGACCATTGTTCACCCTAATTAATCCCTTTTGTTAACAGGGGGTGGAGTGATACTGCCAATGGCAGCGCTGTAGGAGGGGGACAGCTGAAAACGGAGGCCCCCACCTCTGTTTAATGATGGACGGTCTTTCTTCACAAAAATGGCTTCTTTTACTCCTCTCTCAAACCAACGTTCCTCYCTATCAAGAATGAGAACATCCTCATCTCTGAAAGAGTGACCGCTGGCCTGTAAATGAGTGAAAACTGCAGAGTTCTGGCCATTAGAATTAGCTCGTCTGTGTTGGGACATTCTTTTGAACAGTGGCTGCTTTGTTTCCCCGATGTATAACTGGTCGCAGTCCTCCTGGCACTTCACAGCATATACAACATTGCTCTGTTTGTGCCGGGGCACCGGATCTTTGGGGTGAACCAGCCTTTGCCGTAATGTGTTTTGGGGTTTGAAAGCTACTGGGACATCATGTTTAGAAAATAAACGTCTCAGTTTCTCCGAAACACCCGCAACATACGGAATAACCACTGGTTTGGGTCTGGGTTTGGGGTCTTCATTTTCACCTGAAGGTTGCATGGAATCCTGTCTGTGTTTCCTGTCTGCTTTCAGGAAAGCCCAGTCAGGATAACCACACTGCTCCAGGGCCTGTCGTGTGTGATTTCTCTTTCTGCCTGGCTCCTGGGTTTGTAGGGACACTGTCTGCTCTGTGGTACAGAGTCCTGATCACTCCTAACTTGTGTTCCAGTGGGTGGTGGGAGTCAAAACGCAAATATTGGTCTGTGTGGGTGGGCTTACGATATACGCCAGTTTCCAACCGTCCTCCATCCGAAACTGAGACATCGCAATCCAGGAACGCCAACCTGCCATTTTTTTACATCCTCTCGTGTGAACTTAATATATTCATCCACCGAGTTGATGTGATCAGTGAAATGTTGGACTTCCTGGGCTTTAATTTTAACCCAGGTGTCGTCAACATATCTGAACCAATGGCTCGGTGGCACCCCTGAAAAGGACATCAAGGCTCTCTTTTCCACTTCCTCCATGTACAGGTTTGCAACAATAGGAGAAACTGGGGATCCCATGGCACACCCATGTTTCCGCCTATAATATTGCCCCCCGTACGTGAAGTAGGTTGATTCCAGGCACAGTTTGAGGAGTTGGCACACTTGTTCTGTGGAAAGTGTGGTTCTGCTGCTGAGAGTGGTGTCTGATTTCAATCTTGCACAGACCACATCCACTGCCTTATCAACAGGAACGCACGTGAAGAGCGATGTAACATCAAAAGAGACCATAGTTTCATCYGTCTCCATGATGACATCCCTCACCTTGTCAACAAAGTCCATAGTGTTCTGTATGTGATGTTCTGAGCTGCCAACTAAAGGACCAAGTATAGACGTCAGATATTTAGAAACATTGTAAGTGACAGAGTTGATCATGCTGACAATGGGTCTTACCGGTACATCCTGTTTGTGAATTTTGGGTAAACCATACAGACTAGGAGTGGCCTCACCTGGGTAAAGTCTATGATACAGAATCCGATTAATAGCCTTGTCCTGCTCTAAACTTTTCAGGCAATCTATTAGTTTCTTCTTGTAACCACTTCCTGGATCTCTCTTCAGCGGCTCGTATGTGGTTGTGTCGCTAAGGAGTGTCATGATGGCTAAAGGGCGATTCCACCTGTTTTCACTAAGCATCTTTAATCTGCTCTAGTTTAAAAACTAATACACACAGACTTCAAAGCTGGACTAGATTATTCTACACTGATTGCAGAATGTTTAAAACCAAAAGTGTGATTTGTGAAACATATATTTGATATGTAAAGTTTATAGGAAATATAGTGATTTCTGCACTTTTTATGCGTGGGCCAGGTCCTTTAGCCAATCCTGAAAACTTGTTTTTTTCTCATAAATTTACGAGTTATTTTTCTTGTAAATTTCTGACCTTACCATGTCAGAAAATATCTAGTTTAAATGTCGCAAATTTCTGCCTTTAATTATGGAAATTTCTGAGCTTTTTCTTGCAAATTTGCAACTTTTCAACATAAGAGAGTTAACTTTTTTTTCTCAAATTTCTGAAATTATTCTCAGAAATTCTGAGTTTTTTTCAGCGATTTCTTCCTCTTTTTTCTTCTGCAAACTGGCCCTGATACGCCGTCATTGAGGAATCATCACAGGTGAGCTGTTCTGAATTAATCTGCTGAGTTGACGTTTTATTCTCAGCGAGAATTAAAATGTTTCTTAGACAATTCACACATTTTATTCTCCACAGTTGTGTGTGCGCTCCACAGGCCATGCGCTCTGTGTGTGTTTCCAACTACGTGATAAAAATATAAAAACTTTACAGTTTACAGACTGAACTGAGGTTCTTTGATCATTTTTAGACTGCTCTGTTTTCTTGTCTGAGGTTAAATGATTTTCTGTCACGGGGTTCAGTTTCATGATCGTTTGAGTTTAAACAATAAAACTCAAAAAATAAATAAATAAAAWTCTAACACCGTTTTCAGATGCTCCTTACATCCAGAAAACAGAACAGAGTCATATTTCTGTGGATTCAGGTCAGATTCACGACTTTGTGGGTTAAAACAGTCAACTGAAAAACTTTGCGTGGCTGCCGCACATTCCCACCGCAGGTCGGTTTTGAAACATCAACGTGGGCGTAGAACCTGGCGCACGCAACTTTTTTATGTGTTTTATCCGTTTATACGAGGCCCCAGATGAATTCAGGAGCTGCATCCTTCACAGAACCCAGCTAATCAGGTCTACGTGGGCCAGGTCCTTTTTTTCCCCCGAACAAAGCAACTGCTTTAGGTTTTGTACCGCCCGGTTTTTATTTAAAGCTGTACTTCTGTCTCTGACTTCATCTGCCATTACAAGCAAAAAATTAAAAAATAAATAAATAAATCTCCCGGTCAGTTTGCAGTGCATTTTGGGTTGGAAGTTYAGTTATCCAGGAGAGATTCAGAGTATAGCCACTGCTCCTCCATATCCAGAGGAGCCAGCAGAGGGATGTTTCCTAGAAAGGGGCTTTGGGCTTGTCTGACTGGGAGGAGATGCAGAGAAGACCCATGACATGATAAAAAGACTATGCTTGTGTCCAAATTCAAGGGCTTCATCTTTCAGGGGTCAAATTTGACGGCTGATTGTGTCGYAACRATGCACAGAAAACTGTCCGAATTCGAAGGCTCCTCCTATTGCGGTCCACAAATGTGTCCTACTTTTCCCCCGATTTCAGGGATGGGTCAAGTATATTCTTCCGAGTCCACCCTATCCCTCTCTAAGGRAGAGTCCTGCTACCCTGTGGAGAAAACTGTATCAGTGATCTTGTTCTTTCGGTCACTATCCAAACTTCATGACCCCAGTTTAGGGTAGGAATGTGGACTGGTCGATAAACAGATCATTTTTTCCAAAAGTGTATTGTACTCTTTATTATGACCCCCGCACGCTAAGCGTAAGAGGGAGTCATGTTGTTTTCGTACTGGTTTTTTTCCAGTGATTTTTGGTCAACCGTAGCACAAAAACAGCTGCACCAATCAACATGAAATTTGGACTGTAGATAAGACTGACCTACACTGCACCAGCCAACAGTTTTACGATAGACCCCATATT
>NW_013952664.1:67504-69419 GCF_001266775.1 Austrofundulus limnaeus
CCACCCAAACCACTACAATTTTGGGGTGCACCTAGTAGCATGACATTTATTAGGCATAAAGACTTCTGAGTTATGGTGCATTTGTGTGTGCGGGGGTCATTATGTTATCGCTATGCGGTGTCTAGTTTATACTAGTACTGTTGCAAAGTCATTAACAGTGTTCCAGCCTTTAAGAAATATTTTACTACATCTTGCACTTTTAAAGCAGATCTGTACAATAATCTGTAYATGTGTAGGACTTAAAGTGACTAAAAACAAGAAGTGGACTAACAGAAAGTTGTCTTTTGTATAATTGTGTGACTGTATCGGGTTGATTAAAAACTGTAACACAAGCTGACAACTCCCCCAGACCAGATCAAGGTGAACTGACATTCAGTAGTAAATAAACGTAAAGGATATTAAGATGTTTGTATGGAATCATGTCTGGCATGTTGCCATCGTAAGCATCTCAGGAAAAAAAAAATGTTGCAAACAATGTCCTGTCGCAAGAGTGGGATTACTTAATGCGATTAGCAGGCCTAGCAAAGCGCCCGCTGCGAATGTAGCTCATAATTTCCATTGAGCAGATGAGAAAGGTGTATGACAGAGATTAGAGGAGGTAAACTCTGTTGAGCCGTATACAGTTAAACCCCCCAGCTGCCAGCTCTGAACATACCCACTGGGTTTACAACAAGAGCTTATTTACATAATGAGTCCTCGTCATGCAGACTGTTGTCTCGTAAAAGCTGAAAAAAAACTTTAAAATACAATATTTATTCTCACTTATGTGTTTATTGCTTAAACTGGTGATTTTAATATTTGAAATATGAGCTGTTCATTCTTTGTCTACCTGACAAATAACTAATATTCTCTTTTGTTATGAGATTATTTCTTACTCCTTTTTATGTTTSAGCCATTTGCTGACTTTGATGTAGAATTTCCCCTCTACAAAGACACTTTACTGTAGCAACTATAAATTATACTGACTGTTTTACTAAAGCAGTAGAGTCAGTGGATTTAAAGTAATAAAGTGGAGAAAAAGAATACAATTAAAAAGTGTTTTGGTTTATATTATCCACTTGTTTCCCAATAGGCATTTTAGTTAAAGCTTTKCTTCCTGTTTCTCTTTCACCTGTTTCTAATTAGTCAATCAGCACACCTGCCCCATGTCTCGTAAGTTCTGTCAGTATATAAACTACTTGGTTTTCAGTCACTCCTTTTGCCAGATCCTTGTTCCTTTAGTGTGTTTGTTCCTGTTGGATCAGGCTGTTAGTTCAACTCAGGCAGTTAACAAATTATTCTATTTTGCTTCTCTAAAACCTGTTTTTCCTGCATTTTATGTCRCTTTACGACAAATTTAACAAAATCAATAATTTTTATTTCTTATATTATTCCCATTCATCAGCAGATATATCATACTGTAAGAAAATGCATCACGTCGGGGTCACCATTTTGTAAGAAGAACCTGATCAAAATTGGTAGCCAGAATAATTTTGCATGTAACCTAGTGGATTCTCTTTAAAAAGTGTTTAAATATTTAAAAAAAAATCATAATCAAAGCCCTCTCTACTTGTGTATGCTGCCAGTAAAGTCTCCCTCACTTTTACAGTCTTCAGTATATCTAAACAATAATGTCTCACCTTGTGGGCGGTACCTCTTACGTCATCCTAAACAAGCTTTGAAGGCACAGTGTGTAGGATTTTGTCAATTATTTTAGCCGAAATTGAGATAATCACTAATGACAATAATAATCATAATCATAATGCAATAATCATTGCAGACAAAGACCTTGTTTTATTGTTTTTACCTTATAAAAAGCTGTTTATATCTCCATGGTCATGGGCCGCCATCTTGCACCGCTATCTTGTCTACGAAGGCTCATGAAGGACAAACTGCGGTGGTGGCGTCAAAAACGGTTTTAGTTGTAATACTATAA
>NW_013952664.1:70840-72606 GCF_001266775.1 Austrofundulus limnaeus
CCCTTTAATTGATCTTACATTTAAAGGAATGCTTATTTTGTCTTTTAAGAAAGTTTTTGTCTAGTAGCCACATATGCTTGGTTACGCCAGCTTTCTGTTCTTTGGAATGATTCTCAGAAAAAAAAAACTGTCCGATGCTCTACGGTGTGATGCACAACAAATATTTAAAGTCAAATTTTTACAAATTGGTTCTGTTTTGCAAGAAATAGTCCTTTTTTAAAATGGAGAAATGTGGTCCTCCATCAATACATTCTCTCTTTTTGGCTGCTTGCTCAAGCTGAAATGTGTAATGTCATTCATTAATCAAATTACGACTCCACACATACAGGACAACAATTTTCTTTTTTTTTTTTCTTTTGTGTTTTTTTTCTTCTTCTAACCGAATCTGGTCGCTGTTTCTGTGCAGCTCATTCGCTGCAGATAGGAATCTTTTCATGCTGGCCAGTCACTCGCTTCATTTTAATTTTATTTTCAAAAAAATCCGTCTCCCCCCTAAAGCTTTTAGAGGCTTTCCCTCTCTCAGCGCAAATAATTACATTCACTGTGTGGCTGTTCCAGGAAAATGCCACCAGACGAGCAGAAAGGATTTCCTGTGACTCTTTATCTCTTGTTCACCCCCACCCATCCCCACCCCAATGGTCACTCTTTCATTCTGGTTAGAAATTACTGCTCTTGATGTGTYGATCTGAAACCCTCAGGAGTCAGAGTGGTCATGAATTCTAACACCGTGGACACTGTGTGGCTGCAAGAAAACCCTGCATGGATTTGTAACCATGTCAGAACATTAAKCTAAACACAAGCAGCTAAAGCTACCATTTGTTAATGCAGAATATACACTAAAGAACAGTCTGCTCCTTTTGTAAATGWAGCGCGATGTATGATGGAGGGTATTTGTTTATCATTCTCTGCCATGAAAGGTGGACAATTATTACTTTTCTCTGTGTGGTCAATGTCTGTCTCCACAGGTAACTGACCTAAAAGTGGCTTTAATTCATTATAAGCTGGTACTCTGGTGTGGTGTTGTCGCAAACAACTTTTAATGAAYGCAGTAGTTTTTGATTGATGGCCAKCTTGAGGGAGTTTATTGAAAATGCATGATTCTCGACGGTCAGACTTTAAATAAACCCCAAAATAAGGGTCTCATGGATCTTATACTCTCCATGTGTGCCAGCATCCCAAAACTTTGCCAAGATTTGAGAGAGCTTTTCCAATATACACACATTGGTGACCTTCTGGCAGCTCCTTCCTGGAAGACATTAAAACCCCTTTCCCATCATCTGTACGCAGCCCCACTTCCTCTTACTGAAAAACAACTATGTCATTCCCAACTCATGACAGCAAACACTTGAACTTTCTGTATTGTGCCAAATGACAGCCAAATTACGTACTTTTCCTAATTTACTGGGACCAGATATGAAGYTGTTTTTCACTSAAAGAATCTGGCAAAAACTTTCTGGACTGAAGAATTAGGGAAAGCATGAACTTGATGAACCTGCCACATCAGTAGTAGCTGGGAGTCATCCCCAACACATCCTCTGAGCATCAGCAATCAAACTATGTGAGGATTAGAGTTTTCTAAATGAGAAATATCAGGGTGAACTGTGTACAAGCTTTAAATGTTCTCAACTCAACACTTTCTTAGGGGCTATTATTTGCATTCTTACGGGCAACTGGTAGCCCACAAGCTACATCCGGCCTGTGAGTGACTTCTGTCCAGTCTGATGAGTATATAGATTTTTTTTATTTTACTTTGAAAAGTACTCAAA
>NW_013952664.1:72822-80297 GCF_001266775.1 Austrofundulus limnaeus
AGGGGGTCCAACCCGTTACTAGCGTGGTGTACCTAATAAAGTGGCCGGTGAGTATATGTGAGGATTGGAGTTTTCTAAATGAGAAATGTCAGGGTGAACTGTGAACAAGCTTTAAATGTTCTCAACTCAACACTTTCTTAGGGGCTATTCTTTGCATTCTTATGGGCAACTGGAAGCCCACAAGCTACATCTGGCCTGTGAGTGACTTCCATCCAGTCTGACCAGTATACAGATTTTTTTTTATTTTACTTTGAAAGGTACTCAAATCAGTTTTTAGAATAATTTTCGAAAATTACAAAAATGTGTAAACCACGAGATGGCGCTTCCAACACATAGTGAGGAAGAGATGGTTGTCAAAATTTCGAGTCGCTTGACTTCATCAAATCAAGATGGCTTCTCCTCACRTCAACAGTGACTGAAACTTTTCTACTTTTTTTAATAGTTCTGTCATTTAATTCACATTAAGCTAGTCGTACTTTAAAGCCATYATGTTTTAACACTGTTCGTACATTCAAAATGCCGCATAGAGCGCTCTTGTTGTGTTGTTGCATTATTCCGTCAGAGCATGAAACAGAAAAGCTTTTTTCTGATGTTCTGCGCAGGTGTTAGCTCTCACTTTACAATTCCAAGTTCCACAGCAACACGAAAGCAGCATATGAATGAAAGAAAGAAAACTAAACAGCTAAAATTGAATGTTACAGGGGAAGTGGGAGGTGGACTAGCTGTTCACAGAATTTCAAGACAAAAGTTTATTCTTCTAAGGGACATGAAGGAATTTAATATAAGTCACCACTACAACATGTTGCACAAAGCTAAATAGGAGATGTTTACTGAAGTTGCAAGTACATTGTCAGCAATGATTTTACCAGAATCACACAAAGGGTTGCACCTAATGGGTTTTAAGTGTTTATTTTTGTTTRATTTAGATCAGAGGAGCCCAAAGTGAGGCTCGTGGGCCACATTTGGCCCACCAAGCCATTTGATTTGGCCTACTAGCAGTTGCCATAGTTGGCTGTAACCTGTCATACTATGTAGAAACACAGTATTTCCATTTCATTTTAACCATTGGCCCAAAGACTAAGAGAGGCTGTAGTGCAGATAGTTTTCAGTCATGGTGCTGACTTTATCTTTGATATTTTACGATTAAACATGAAATGCAAGTAACAAGAGACATTTAGATTAGACTTATCCACACATGTAGACTTGCACACTTTATAAGGCCACAGACACACATATTTTATCAATTTATAAAATGTCCCATGAGCCTTTGCTGCTTGAGCGTATGGCACACTTTCTCCAAGTGCACAGACCATAACAAAAGTTGGCCACCATACTGGCTCCTATCTTAACCAGTAAAAACAAAGGGCTTTACTTAAAAGTATTTGTATTTCATGTACGTTTGGCCCACAGCCCCGGATGGATTTTCATTTTGACCCTCTCGGGGTAAATGTTTGGGCAGCACTGATTTAGATGTTTTATATTCATATTTATTAAACAAGAGCACAACTGTTATACATGGATTTSAGCATGTACTGTATGTTTTAACACACAAAAGTTGTATTACATTTGGGTAAGTGTGGAGTGTTATKTGACCCACTGGTAGTGTCAACAAAAAATTGTGGCATCATCATTTAAGTTGCCCATCCCTGTTTAAAMCTAATAGACTTATCATTACAATGCTAGTAGTAGTATTACTGGAAAACAGTTCAGTGTTGTCTCTAAACTGACAAAAAATTGTCCACATTTAGAAAATGTGGAGGCAACAGAAGAAAAAGAACATGTTTAACCTTTATCTAGGAGAGAAGGGTAATAGTTTTGTTTGTTACGGGTATTTGTATGCTTTTGTCTTAACTGTTTGGTTTGGATTTGCCCCTATTTATTAACGCTTTCACAAGGTTGTACAGTTCTGTCTTCAATATATACTTTTCTTTTCCAAAAGAACACAAGCGAAAATGTTCTATTAAACTTACTTTCCATTTTTGGTCTTGAGAGTCTAAAGCAATCCCTGACCTATGGAAGGTGCTAAAAGTTTGACCATAAAACACTTAACACACTTGGAAAACCAAAAAAAAATTGTCTGTAGAGCTTGAATGTCTTCTTTTAATTCTTATTTTCATTAAGCAATAAAGGATTTTTTTGTTTGTTTGGAGACTACATTTTTACATTGTTGCTATAAAATTTTTTATTGCCCAAGCCTCTAAGGGATGACYAGGACACTTTCTCGTCAGTTGAAGGATCTCTATTGCAGACGTTGGATTCCCTTTTTAATTACCGTTACATTTTTAGCACCAGTGGTAAAAATCTGTCGACAGCAACACAGGTGGAGTGGCGCGCACTCTTATTTTTGTATATATTTTCAGACTGAGTTCTTGTAGAGCAGAAAAGGACATGTTTCATGTCACAAGCTGTAGCACGTATGCAAATTCTACCACCTGAGAAACCAAACCCATTAACGAAATGCTGGAAATGGCTTGTAATAAAAGACTGTTTGATWGTTTAACACAGCAGGTAAAATGAGTATTGAACACGTCACCATTTTTCWCAGTAAATATATTACTAGAGGTGTTAATGACATGAAATTTTCACCAGATGTCGGTAACAACCCAAGTGATCCATACATACAAAGAAATCAAACCATAAATGTCCAGAAATGAAGTTATTTGTAATAATGTGGAATGGCACAGGGAAAAAGTATTGAACACATGAAGAAAGGGAGGTGTAAAAAGGCATGGAAAGCCAAGACACCAGCTGAACTCTCTCAGTAATTAGAAAGCAAACCTGCCCCTTGTCAGTGCAAGTTAATATCAGCTGGTTCAGTCCCAAATGATGGCCAGGTATCACACAAGAACCATCTGATGATGGGTAAAAGTAAAGAGCTCTCTCAAGACCTTCACAACCTTATTGTTGCAAAGCATAATGATGGCATCGGTTACAGAAGAATGTCTAAACTTCTGAAGGTTCCAGTGAGCACTGTTGGGGCCATAATTCAGAAGTGGAAAGGACATTATTTCACCATAAACCGACCACGACCAGGTGCTCCTCACAAGATTTCTGACAGAGGAGTGAAAAGAATTATCAGAAGAGTTGTCCAAGAGCCAAGGACCACTTGTGGAGAGCTTCAGAAAGACCTGGAATTAGCAGGTACGATTGTTTCAAAGAAAACAATAAGTAATGCACTGAACCACCATGGCCTGTATGCACGCTCACCACGCAAGACTCCACTGCTGAAGAAACAGCATGTTGAAGCTCCTTTAAAGTTTGCTGCACAACATTTAAACAAGCCTGTGAAATACTGGGAGAATATAGTCTGGTCAGATGAGACCAACATCGAACTGTTTGGATGCCAGAATACACATCATGTTTGGAGGTCAAATGGCACTGCACATCAGCCCAAAAACACCATACCAACAGTGAAGTTTGGAGGGGGGAACATCATGGTGTGGGGCTGTTTTTCAGCATATGGTACTGGCAAACTTCAAATAATTGAAGGAAGGATGAGTGGAAAAATGTACAGAGACATTCTTGATAAAAATCTGCTTCCATCTACCAGGATGATTAAGATGAAACGTGGCTGGACATTTCAGTAAGACAATGACTCCAAACACAAAGTCAAGGAAACTCTCAGTTGGTTTCAGAGAAAGAAACTAAAGCTGCTGGAATGGCCCAGCCAATCACCTGACCTGAATCCAACAGAAAATCTATGGAAAGAACTAAAGATCAGAGTTCATAGAAGAGGTCCACGAAACCTTCAAGATTTGAAGACTTGTTTGTGTAGAAGAATGGGCCAAAATCACACCTGAGCAATGCATGCCACTAGTTTCTCCATACAGGAGGCGTCTTGAAGCTGTCATTGACAACAAAGGCTTTTGTACAAAGTATTAGATAAATTTCAGTAAGCGTGTTCAATACTTTTTCCCTGTGCCATTCCACTTTATTACAAATAACTTCATTTCTGGACATTTATGGTTTGATTTCTTTGTATGTATGGATCACTTGGGTTGTTACCGACATCTGGTGAAAATTTCATGTCATTAGCACCTTTAGTAATATATTTACTGAGAAAAATGGTGAYGTGTTCAATACTTTTTTTACCCGCTGTATGTATCATACACAGAATAATGTGTGTGCACTGAAAGGTAATGTATGCCTTTTCATGAGTATCTGTTTAGTGATAGCAGCCACGATAAATGGTAATGATCTGAGACAGCTACCTTATTGTGTTCCTACTGCTAATGCTCAGATGACTAGCTGCACACAATGTGGCTCTTAACCCCCCTGCAGGCAAATGGTGTATGAGCATAATACCTTTTGTCATTACCGTAGTAGAATGTGCCATAGATTGATAAGCTGCTAATGTCCTCTCCTGACTGTTTTCAGCAAACCCATTTGTGTGAATAAAGGGGAAAAAAATCACACGGTCTTATCGGAAGTGTGACTCTCAAAAATTATGGGGAAATGAATCCAACCAGCAAATGTGTGTACACTGAAATGATTATATATAAAAAGGCATGCTTACAAAGAGCTCATTGAGCTTTTGAGGGATAAAACATTTTGTTGGATCTTTTATTGAGGGAGCTAAGCAACTTCTTTTATTTGAAGAGAATTCAAGAAATAAGCAAATAAAATGGACAAACTGTGAGTAGGTAAATTTGGATTTTTATGAAAGAATAACTACTATTGAGTGTAATATTTTGGTAAGGTTAAACTTAGTAAATATATACAAAATATAAGAAAACAAAGGCAATTTTTTATCTGGAACAGCCTCCTCAGAACACAAACTTAACAAGGAAGTAATGTAAGCAAAGCTATGCGAAACTATACACAGTGAAATGCAGCAATAGTCTCTATGGGAAATGTACGTATAGATTTGACTAAAATCTATTTAGCTGTTTAACAGTAAATGAGAAGTGCTTCCCAAATGTGACGTTAAAAGCAACTCTTTTGTCTTCATATGTAACCAGCTAAACCTCTTAGTAATCGTACTCTAGTCAKTGATTTGATACCATCATTTTCTTTTAGTACCAGCTCCCCTGTGTCGCAAAAGGAAAAGGCAGGTAAAATAAAATGGAGGGATTAATRAAACTTTACAACGTGGCAGTTTCTGTCCTGATACTGACRAATATATTGAGCAAAAAAAGAGCAYTTAAAAATGCATAAAGCTTGATTTGTTGACAAAAACAAAAATCCAGCCCACAAATGTGTCGGGTTTTGTTTAAAATAAGTTTAATAAACCATTTTTATACTTAGTYACTTCAATATTTAATGCCTTAAGCCTTGATTTTCCACAATTATGGCCTGCAGTGTTGCTACATAGAAACCAACGTAACACTTGCCCTAAAGTGGTAAATACTTTTATACAATCACGGGCACAAAAAGTGGTAAGGAATTGGGTTGTAATTTCTAACTGTACCACTAGATTTCACTAAATCTCACATCTCACAAGTTAGGGTTTATTTTTTTCCAACTAAAGCTATGTTTGCATTTCTTTTTCAGTCGTTTTGTATTTTGTTGTTCAGATGGTTTTTAATTCCTCATTAATGCAGAAGATAAGCTAGGGTTGTAAGAAAGTACTGATATACTGAAATGTTGTGATTTTTTTATTTCCTGATACTGCATCGATTCTCAAAAGCACTATCGATTTTTATTTAAGGGTTAATGGATGGATGTTGTAAGAAGAAATGTGAAACACAAACACACTTCTCAGTGTTGTTCTGATTGCATACAAATAAACTGAATCAATGAATCACATTTTATGCATGTAAAGCTGAGCCATTTTTCCTCTTTATGATAAAAATGGCAATACATCGCTTTACTTACAGTATTGCAATATATCTTATATCACGACCACTGTGTCATGATACGTATCATATCACCAAATTCTTGCCAATACACAACCCTGCTAAAATCATGCTTTATTTCTGATGCCATTGCTTCATCCTAAAGACCTAAAGGCTTTGGTTTTTTTCCAACAATTAGTGCAAAACAAGACTGTAATCAAAAGTAATTACCATTTTTCAATAAGTGTGTTTGTTGCTCAACAGTTTTTGTTTGAGTATGTGGCTTTGTTCAGTGGTTTCCATGCCTCTGCCACAGCTGCTGCGTTGCACGTGAGGAAGAATGAAGGTCAGGAAGTGAAAATAGCCGCAGGTATCTATTCTTGGCTCCGCTTTTGTGCCATTCACATTCTCTAATTGCCCGAGTCAACATGTGACAAAGGATGAACAGTAGTCCTTCACCCAGCAAGGCAAACAGCAGAAAAGGCCTGGATGCTTCACTTGGCGGAAGTGAATGGTTCATATGTTGACATTTACAACCTAATTAAAGGCAAGAAGGGAAATGATTTGTACGTTTGCAAGGACACTACACACAAAACAGAGGAAAAACACAAAATCACATCGAAACACAACAGCATGACCGTAGATAGCATCCTATACACATCTACTAGAGCTTTAGTAAAGCAGAAAAGCCTTAAAGTCATAACTCATAGAATGAAATACAGTCTTCGCAAACCTTCTGTGTTATAACTAAAAAGTATCAAAAATCGTCTTTAACCAGAACAGACACAGTGCATCTTATGAACAAATTTGGAAATCATTGCAGTATTTTATTTTTTTATATAGTGGCTCACGATAAATGGACCAGAGGCAGAGCAGGCAGCTGTCACATCCAACTTGTCAAACACAGGCATGCCTTTTGGCCTTTTTGTTTCAGTTTTGGAGGCAAGAAGTGGACAAAAACGGAGCTCTGTTTGTGGTGAAGGACGCACTGTGCTGCCTTGCTTATTTGGCTTTTRAGTGTAAAGACATAAAGTGTAATTCCACAACATACTTTTTGGTAAAGKTTCAGTACAACAAAAAATAAAGCAAATGGCTATTTTGTCACTTATCCCAGACAGTAACTCTCCCAAAAACAAACTACCCTTGGTGGGAAAACTGAGGTCAATGGTCACGAACAGCTGGGGAAAATGTGTTAACTGGCAGATTTACTCTTGAGACAAAAAAAATCCACATTGTAACTACTTATGCACCCAGTTTGAACAGTGTCCTACTGATCACGTTTAGACTTAATGCAAAAACAGACTGAGTAACATCTCCAATAGTGAAAACATCAAATGTTTAACACTTTTGGCTCCTTGGCTAGTTGAGCTTTGCAGCCTTTTTCCAGTAGCTCCCTATAGCAYAGTTCAACTTGCCTCTCCATGGTTCCAAGGCTTTTCYGCTAGCAAGGATTCATGGAACCAGCCCTTTTTTCAGAACTTACTTTGGTGTGGTTCTAAGTGTACTGTGCTGGGTTAAAAACAGAACGTCAGAAGACTGTCGGTCACTGATTGGTTAGGGGGTGGAGTCACTGGTTGGCTGTGTCCAAAACGGCAGGCCGGGTCCTCCGGAGGACCCGAATTTGTCGCCCGCATACGTCATAGCGCAGTGACAAAGGATGTCCCAAACCGAAGACTCCTCCAATGCGGCCGACAAATT
>NW_013952664.1:80788-82313 GCF_001266775.1 Austrofundulus limnaeus
ACAGCCTCTTTTTTTTCCGGTCTTCCCGGTCTACCAAGGACCCGGCCCACCTCGACCGGGAAGTCTGGGTCCTCCGGAGGACCCGGCCTGTTATTTTGGACACAGCCATTGTGTCACAAGAGCTACTCTCTCAACAACCCAATCCACCATTTGCAATAACAACGCTATCATGTCCTCCATTGTTGTGTTGCATATCACTTTTGGGGGTCGTCTTCTAATAGTGGCTGGAAAATAGCTGGAAAATAGCTTAATGAGCAAAACCGCCACCAGCTGGTAAGGCGTGTGGCGTCAATTTTCGGACTCTGGGACCGCCCAACTTTATGACGAACCCAACCACTAAAGCTGTTACTGAAAGTTATCGAAGAACCACTTGAACTGTGCTGAAACAAAGTTTAGTCAAGTCAAACTGTGCTGTAGAKGTTCTAGTGGAAAAKGGCTATGTTTGAACTAATAATTCTTGCTTTGCTTTGATGTAGAGTRCTTTAGATAATATCTTCCTTTATTCCTTTTCTGTTGTAGCAATGAGAGTAGTGATAGCATTTGACCAATGTATTATTATTTTTTGTCTGACTGCATGTGCCAAACTCTAAAAGTCCTTCAACGTTTTAGTTGAATTACTTGTACCCCTATCTCAGCTACCATTGTGCATTAGGACTTTCAAGGTTTTAATGTGTTTTCTCCTTATTTCACATTAAAGTATGAGGTCTTTCTTGGTGCCTTGGTTCTTGTCAGGCAGGGAACTACATATATTACAAGTTTCAGTTATTTTTACAACTAGCAACCAAAAATAGTCCTGTAGTTTGGCTTTATAGGGACATAAGCTTAAACTGAGCATTTCCAACTTCAGGTCACAAAGCCCAATGCATTAAAGAAATGGTGCATCTGTTTGAACATTAAAGCCTCTTAAAATCATTCTAAAGAACCAACATAACAACCTATATAAAGAATTGCATCTTTAAATATGTCTCGGTATGTCAAATGTTCCGTAATTTGCTCAGCCAGTCACTTTATTTTCTAAGCGTTATTCGATAAAATGTCCTTTGTGTCCTTCCTCATGCACGTCTAGATCTCACCATGTACTCGACACTACAAAACCACTTGTACTTGTCGGGATAAGGTGTGCTCTATTTGCATACGAGGCCTCTTGTTGAAGACATCTTGTATGTTTTAGAAAATAAAGGTAATTTCCAATAAAGCACCCTTGTGGTTCTTCCAATTTGCCCTTGTGAACATTCATTTACTACCTGTATATATTCAGCATTTGTCTTTTCATAGTCAGGAACATTTCTGCTCTCTATGTACTTGGTTTTCTTTTTTTTTTTCCGTGTGTGTTTGTGTGTTTATTAATTTGCAACTGGTTTTCCCTCCCATCTTATTTTCATGAGTAATTGGCAATGCAGCCCATGGAATCAGAGACCTGCAGGCGCCACAAGGATGGAAGGAACGGCAATCAGTGAAGCGTGTCAGACACTTTTTGCTGTTTTCATCTTTTTCATTCAGTCAACAACTGTATCCTACTTTATAT
>NW_013952664.1:82523-86986 GCF_001266775.1 Austrofundulus limnaeus
TATATATATATATATATATCTTTCCTTTTCAGATTTTCTTTGGTGAGTTTTGGGCTGTAAAGGACTTTCCTCCATCAAACTTGGCACACTTTTTAATTTCCCTCCTCATTCAAACTCAGTCCAAGTGTGTCCACCTCTGGAAATGTCCGTGCAGTTTCCTGGAAGATTATGGTGATGAATTCACACAATATCAACAAGAGCAAATGTGGGTTGAGAAATATCTAGTGGTTAAAAATCCCAACAGAAAGGGCTGTTTTCAATCTTTCATTATTTTAAACTACCGGTAACGTGATTGGAACTGTTTCTTTTTTACCCTCTGGCAGTTTTCTAGAATCAGACTGTCTAAGTTTTAAATGTAAAAAGAGATTCCACATTACTTGGAACCCAGCAGCTTCCCCTGCAAATGAAGAAAAGCCATCCTCCCATGACTCCGATTCACTGTTCCCCCTTAAACAAGCTGATTTGAAAGAGGTCGCATTCGTCTGACCTCGGGGACATTATTACCCTGTAATCATATGTTGCTCTGCATGGCTACATTTGTTATTCCTCTTTGACAGGCTAATGTTCGAAGAAAGCAATTTTACCTGATGGATGATCATAAGACCACGGGGAGGGCTACATCAGCTTCACGCCTCGCCTGTGAATTATGCACATCGAAATCTCAGAGATGCCAGAATCGGCTGCCTCACAATACCTGCCTTCTCGAATCAACTCCCTACATTGTGTGCTTTTACACGCCGGGTATAACTGCCAGAGCTGCGAGGACTCCTCAGCCCATCGGAGTGTACATGAGGCCGATTCATTATCATAGTATTTACTTGTCCTCTTAAATCAAATAAGCTGTCAGTTCTTATCACGGGGCTATAAAAAATGCTGACTTATTCACAAGCAGCATGTCTTGGATGACTGATTCRTGGGTCTTGGGCCATTCATGATTGCAGAAATCAATCGGTGCTGCTCTTCTGGACTGCACTTTGTTGGCGGCAACAGGGATAACGTGTCAAAGTGGGCCTCCTCAATCTTGTCACTTTAAGTGCAATCAATACTTGCTTCCCCACCAACCAAACRCCTCTGAATCACTCCCTCCTCCTCTCTCTTCATAGTGTGGCTGAACGCTTTGATCAATATCTGACTTTAGGCCAAAAAAAATAGCACCTGCAGTAGCAACAACAAGGTGTGACGTAAAATTAAATGCTTCACAATTTACCAGAGACAACAACATACTCTGCAGGAGCGGTGTGAAAAGTCCATGACAATCAGCTCTGCAAACRCGCTTTGGGTGCAAATTTTGCATGCTTTATCTCAGGGGAAAAAAACCCTTTTTAAAGGATGCAATGCAGTTGTTTATAGCAAGMATTTTAAGTGAATTTCACTGCCTGTCCTAGTAATTAAACTAAAGTTTTTATATATACACTTTTTTTTGTTTCCTAACATTTTCTTCTGTGTATTTCATTAAGAATACATCATCCCACAGTCCCATAGATCAGAGGAGAATTCTCAGCCTGCTGTTGGCTTCCAGACAGTTCCAATCCATAAAAGCCACCCTCTGGCCAACGTATCTGTGAAATAGTCCACCTAAAAAATTAAAGAGAGGCTTTATGYGCAGAACTTGATGCATTACTTGCGAAATGGTTGTATTGATTGCCTGAGGCGTTAGAGATATGTATATTTGACCAYTCTAAAAGTGTACTAAAGCTTCTTTTGCTGCAAACGGTTGGTGCAGTGCTGCGTCAGTGGCTACCAAATTTGGGCCCCATGATGCAGAAAACACGGACGGAATCGTGGRATTTARMAAAACGAAATGGAATCCAGTACAAAATGCAGAATCCAACAAAATTCACTCTTAAGGTGAGTAGGGATATTTTTAGTTATGTTGACTGGCCCCCCAAACCTCCCATACTTGCGATTACATGGTCACACGATGGTTAAGATTAGGGGCAACCGGGGACAGTAACAACAAGGGACGGTTGCAACACGTCATAATTTTTCTCCAAACAGAAACAAGCTAGAGTGATGACACTCACACTGTACATGCTCAGTTAGATGCCCCACCTTACAAAAAAAGGTAAGCAGATTCAAAAACTGCTCCAGGATTTGTTTGAAAAAAAAAACTGTTTTTGAGGTACCAATTTTGYCCAKCTTTATTTTTGTTACACTGCTGTCACTGCTTTTGTGATCCAGCTCAAACTTATATGGTTTAAACAAGTGATATGTTGACTTTTAACTAATATAGTTAACATGTATACAGATCAGCTTGTTTAGCTACACATGAGGTTTTATCATGGCTGACAGGAATGGGGACAGTTGCAACAGTTGTTGCAACTGTCCCCATACGATAAATCCGTATAAAAACAGAGCACATACAGATGATATTAAGATGTTGAAATTAAGTTTACACTTAAAAGGGTATTGGGTATTCATGACAATTTTATAGTTGAAAACAGAAAAGTGTTTAAGTTGTATTTTCTTTAGTTGTTGTTTTCAACAATGGTTTTAAAATCCCAGTTTCTTTCAATGTAAATTTAGCATAATGTAGGCGTACAGTGACAATAGGCAAAACAAAAGTTAATAGCCTCACAAATTGTTCTATTATCCTTGTCGCAAAAGGTCAACTGGATTTTATATCAATTAGAGACTTTGACATCTGTATATAAGGTCTACTCATCAAGGCAAATCTATATTCATCATTTGAACAAAAAGAATRAATAAATAACACTGTAATGTCATTATAACTCTCGGTTCTTATAAATTTAGCAATAATACAAATATAAAAATAATAAAACTTTTATTTACAGTGAACTATTTTGTATTAATATTATGTTGCAAACACCCCTAAACAATGTTGCAACTGTCCCCGGCCCCGGGGTCAGTTGCAACATCTGACTTTTCATTTTCAAATGCAAATTGTGAAGAACGTACATGCTTTAAACATCTATAAATGGTTTTGACTATTAACAGACAGATGTAAGTTTATTGTATTAAAATTTGGTTTGTGTCAAACCATCTCTGAGTAACTGAGTCAAATGCAAAAAGTTTTGCAACTGTCCCCGTTCTCCCCTACATGTGATCACCTTTTTGGCCTCTTTATTCTCCCTCTGACCAGCCGACATTGCCCAAGACTGTCGCAGTTTCGTGATAACAAATGACGTCACCATGCTCTTAGAGTTGACTCTGCTGTCCCTTTTGTCGCCGACAAAACTTTTTACTCTCCTCCCGCTAAGAAGTTTGTGTGTGTGTGTTTGCGAGCACGTTTGTTCATGCTGTTTTTTATTTTATTTTTTTTCCTGGAGTGTAGACTCCAGCAGGAAGGAACCCCGTGCCGTGACGCGTACCGCAGCGGTGCGGTTTCCCAGGAGCTCGGCGCCGTGTGTCTCGGGAACTATGTAAGGTGTGCGCAAAAACAAACGCCAAACAACCACGTGACCGCACGTCAACTGTTCGGTTTTAACCAGTGTTGTATAAAGTACCTCAAAGTGATACTTGAGTAAAAGTACAAGCATCTTGGAACTTGGAATAAAATAGGAGTAATGACKTTCTACTTATCTTTTTAAAAATGTAGTGAGTAGAMAGTACAGAAAATTGTGTAAAAATGTCATGAGTAAAAGTAAAAAGTACGCTGAAAAATAATTAGTCAAGTAAAGTASAGATAACCAACATTTCTACTTAAGTRCCGAATCAAAGTATTTGTACTTAGTTACTTTACAACTCTGGTTTTAGTTGGAGTATTTAGAGGCATTTTACTGTCTGAGGCTTATCAAAAACAATGAGAAGCAAGCTGAGCGAGGCAGACATGGCGGCAAACTCAACATTATGTGTGCAGAATCAAACATTCCATTAGAAGCAGAATGATAAAAGGAGTATAGATCCTATTCAATAGACAAATGTGCACAAATAGTTTGTAGATTGTATCTTTATGATACATGGTTTTTATGTTAAGTTCTAAAGCAKGTAAAGCATTTAATGCTCTGTTGGCCCACATTTTGTTACATTAGTGAAAGGGAAATAATTTTGTTTGTATGTCACTTTATAATTATGCACTATGGTTAGACTGAAAATGTGGAATTTGGAAAAAGCGGAATTTAGAAAAAAGTTCAAGAAAAAAGTTGAATTTGGTTGAAATGTAAAAATGAAGAGAACGTTTGGAAAACACTAAATTAGACTTCATAAGGCCGTACCAAATGACTAACGGTGAGCACTAGGGGTGCAACGATACAGAAAATTCCCGATTCGGTTCGGTTCGATACTTTAGTCTCACGGTTCAATAGTTTTTAGATACAAAAAAAGAGAAATTTTCATGCCGCTTTTAACTTGTAATTTATTTAAATTAATTATGAACATTTGTTTAACCTCAAAAGTACAGTTTTTAAATTAAATGTTGCTGAAACATTGTTTCTCAGTGGATCTGTGCTCCACAATGCAGCCTAGGTGGAGTAGTCGAACACAGATCCACTGATCCTTCAACA
>NW_013952664.1:86996-89161 GCF_001266775.1 Austrofundulus limnaeus
GATATATTTTGAAAACATTTTAAAATGCTTATTTCAGAAACGCAACTGAGACCACTTGAGACCGCGTGGGGGTACGGTTTTAACTTGTAATTGATTTAAATTAATTATGAACATTTGTTTAACCTCAAAAGTACAGTTTTTAAATTAAATGTTGCTGAAACAGCAAGTTTCTCAGTGGATCTGCACTCAAAAATACAGCCTAGATGGAGTAGTCGAACACAGATCAACTGATCCTTTAACACAGAGTATCTTCAGAAGACAAGCTGATAAAGTAAAATTTAAAAATTTGTATTGTTCCATACAAATGTGCATTGAACCTAAAGCACTGTTCGATACGAGTACATGTATTGTTGCACCCCTAGTGAGCACATCTCCATGAGTTCATCCATGCTGGTGTGTTTCATCTGTTTCTTTATTATTTTTTTTTTGAGCCAGCCAGAATAACTAATAAGAAAGCAATATGATCATTTGCAACTGATTCCTCCTTAATTGCTGCCCTTACAGGCTGGCACTGCCATCTTGTGTTAGTCTACGCCGGAGGGGTTTTGGCTCGCTTGACACACAAATGACCCAACGGACCCTTCGGGTGGTTATTACAAGGAAATATGAAAGTGGGAAATAAAGTTGAGCAACGCGTATCTTTTTCATATAAACACACACATCAAGTGACATTCAGCTCTAATGCAAATGAGGCGCAGATATGCAGTTGGAAAGTGCACACACACACACAGACACAGACACACACACACAGATTCACACACACACAGACACAGACACACACACACACATCAGCATAAAATCTCAGTTCAAAGAGCAGCAGCCCCATTTGAGATATGATTCTGGACAGCATCAGTGTGATGAAGCGGGAACACTCTTGACAGTGTTGTCGGTGGAATGGTATCAAACAGGGGTGTGTGTGCAGATGCAGAAGCCACAGATGATGATAAAGTCCACACACACACACACACACACATGGTCCTCAAGAGAAAAGTGAGGCTGTTGATATCAAGTGTTTGCTCGTAGCTATACATGGTGTTCTTTTTGTCTGCAGAGGTTGTCTGGCTCGGCAGAGTGACATCTGATCTGATGGCTTTTGAAACATCCGAAGCCGATCCACAGAGTCAGAAACACATTCTTGTCTAATCAAGTATGAAAATGTGCTGGATGAAGTCAACTGACAGGCAGGATGTGCATCAGAAAAACAGTGACATGAACTCGACAGAGCAGAGTCTGTTGCGAGGCCGTCGCATTCAGAACGGAAACCACGTGTGTTGAAAGCCTGAAAGGAAGTCGTGTAGAAAGCTAGAAGGTAATGAGATAATTTTGTTGCAGGTAGGTGGTAATTAAACTAATCAGCGCGAAAGAAAAATAAAAGACCTCACTAAAGACAGTCCAGGGACATGCTTTGGATGAGTCAGTTCTGAGTTTTTAAAAGGAAACCATTTGCTTTGATGAAAGAAATGTTGAAAGTTACACTAAATCTGGACTTTTTGATTTTTAACATCGTTAGTGTGGGACATATCTTTTAGCACTTTTCTCAAAGTCAAATTTTGCTTTAAAAAAGGCAGCCAAAGTAAAAATTATTTCATAAAGAAATGCCAAATACAGCAAACATGGTATATTATTTAATTTGCATCTATTAATGTAACTCAAATCAAACTCTGAACCACAATAAGTATACATAGACTGTACACATAAMCTAAAACTATAAAAGCTACATTTATTTTAATAGATGGACAAGAAAAACAAATTACCATAAAGCAATTGATTTGTTTTAGTCAAATTTGGATGTGTTCACATCACTTTTTTGGGATCTTTACAAATTTTTGGCTTTGTTTTCCGTATAAGATGYGCTGTAATGCATCCCTCCAGCMAGCCATTCATTATCTATTTCTWCCTTTCAGGGTYRCGKGGGTCACTGGTGCCCATATCCAGCAGTCACAGTGCGAGGGGYGGGGTACACCCTGGACWGGTCGCAARTTTAGACTTTATTCTMAAATAAATCTAAGTTTCAATTTAACTGATTTCAACATGACCAATCTTCAGTTTATATAACTTTCTGATGTTAGAATGACTTTTTTTTAAATTTACTTGAGCCTTTAATAAAACTAGTCCCACACGAAAATTAATGCTCTTTACCTATTTTATTTATTTATTTTAGAGTT
>NW_013952664.1:90810-106933 GCF_001266775.1 Austrofundulus limnaeus
AAATATACAGTTTTTACTGAGAAAAATGTTGACGTGTTCAATACTTATTTTACCCACTGTACCTGGTGCACTTGAATTTAATCACAGCACATGATTCAATAAGTGCCATAATGCGACAAGATCAGACTAAAGCCATACATGTAATTATCAGCAGTTATGCTTAAACATACATATATGACAYTTTATAGGTGGGGGGATTATATTGACTGGATCAAGTTATTGTGGGGGTCATAACCACCCTGACCCCCCCAGCTAATTACGCCCATGCTGATGACCACTTCTTGGCCTGGTGCTCAAMGCTTTAAAACAAACCCATTAACAGGCCTAATTTCTCCTTAACTCACTCAAAAAGATAACTAGTAATTGATAAAACCTCCCTAAAAAGTGTTCCAAACTACAAGGAGCATTTCAAATCAAAGTCTTCATCTGACGAACTCAACGCATACAATATGTCTGGATTTCCAACTTTCYTTTTCATCTCGTGGTGAAGAGCTCATTTCCATCTACTGATGCAGGGYGAGCTCTTGTTACAGCTTTCAAGTGTTGGGAGGGAAAAAAAAGTCACACACCAGCTTTAATAATGGGCCCAGGAAACCATCTAAGAGCTTCAGTGCATAAAAGTGCAGGTATAAAAAAAATTAAACGGTACGCGACAGTCTGAACCACATTTAGCAGGTTACCTCGTATAAATGCATTACTTTTACATAATTCATGCATAAATTTAGAGTACTTAGCGGAACACGTGACACTGGAATTGATTCCGCTTTAAAGGAGGGATATGTTGAGAATGTCAAGTGTTTGTAACGATATATTGAAAATTCTAAGTTTTGACCCAAAATAAGAAAGGCTTTTTATCAAAAGGACTTTTAAAAAAGCTATAAAATACATACAATGTTTGCAATGGCTGTGTACAAGAAGTGATTCTGATGCCTTTTTATAATGATTTATTTACAAATCAGAGACAAGTTTCTCTCATAGGGTTTGACTTGATCCGGGTGTCATGAGTAAACACTGATCCTGCTGAGTGACTGTACTTACAAAGAGCATTAAGCAGTCCGCTGGGCTTTCTTGTGCTTCGCCGGCATATTCAGGGAGCGCGCACTAAGTGTAGCACCAAAGAGACTTCTTTTTGACAGAAGGAGGCAATGGGCATATCTGGCTCCAGCCGCATGGTTAATAGCCATGGCCACTGTGGGGAAAAAGGAAAAAAAAAGAACAGAGATAAAGCAGAATGAAAAATGGACATGAGGATGAAAGTGCTACCTCTTATCGGTTTTAGACGAGATTTAGATGAAAAGGTTGGATAAGACACTTTTATCTATCTGTTGAATATTAAACAGCGAGCAGATAGTTGGTAGGATACCATAAACACAAAAAATGGGGATAGAGTAGGCATGGTTGTGGCTAAGTTTCAGTATGTATAACTGGTATTTGTATTTTAAATCATTTTGAAATCTAGGATGTTCCAAGATTTTTGAAAATAGTTTTATGCTTTTTTCGGGGGATTTTAAACAAATTTGGTTCATCTTCAATTTTGATTCAGGGCCATCTGAAAACCACTTTTTCAGTGAACAAAGCACTGCATTAGCTGTGCAACATGTTGCAATGTCTTCTAACGCCGAACCACACTCATTGCCCCAGTTTGCCGACTGATTGCGTAATTTAATCACTTGTAAGTTGCTTGGGATAAAAGTGTCTGCCTATTGACAAAATGTAATGTATACTGCCTAATGAAGAATGCTTCAGGGCCCTTCTGTCACCTCCTGTGGTCGTTCAATTAAAAACTCATTCGGTTTTGACCTAAAAACAAGCATTTTCCTGAACTCAACCAAGTATTGTAGTCCAAACTTAAATCGAGCGGTTCAATCTGGCAAAGTTTGACCAAAACAGGTTAACTGTCAGAAGGGGTCTGGTTTGGGAACAACAGGGTCTTGTCTGTGTTTCATGTGAATGATGTGGTTCTGTTTGTGTCTTTGGGTCAAGGCCTTCAGTGTTCTCTGGGGCGGTTCACAGCAGAGTGTGAAGYAGCCTCGATGCGAGTCAGTTCCTCTAAGTCTGATGTCATGGTTCTTAACCGGAAAAGGGTGGAATGTCCTCTTTGGGTCGGGAGGGGCGGGGGTCTCTGCATCAAGTGGAGGAGTATCTGCTATCTTGTTCACGAGTGATGGCGGAATTGACGGATTGGGGACTCGTACTCAGTAATGAGGGCGTTGCTTCAGTCAATCATTACGACTGAAAGAACGAGATCCTGGATCCAAGCAGCTAAAATTAGATTCCTTGTAGGCTGACCAGGCTTAGCCTTAAAGATGAGATGTGGAGCTCTGTTATTGGGGGGCTTGGAGTAGAGCCGCAGCTCCTCCACATCGAAAGGAGTTAATTGAGGTGATCTGATTAGGATTACTGGACACTTCCCTTTAGATGTGCTGGGCATGTCTAACTGGTTGGAGGCTCTGTGGAAGACCCAGGACAAGCAGGAAGTGTCATTGGGGAGATGGATGTGTTTCTCCTCTGGACCTGTTGCCTCCACCTGACTACAGATAAGCAATATAAATTTGACATGTATTGGCTTTGTATCTGCATTCTGCTAAGTTTTTGTTAAAGGGATCCACGATTAGTTGTAACATTAAACTTTATTTGATAAATATTTATTTTAACTGTAAAATAAAGACTGTAAAAATACTGTAGGTTGTTTAGTTTGTAATTATTTTATTAAATGTTAACATGGACGGAGCCATTTTATTTACAAGCAAAGCATTCTGGGTAAATGATGACATCAACTAGGTCATTGGGGCGAGGCTGCTAGCGAGCTATATCCACCCTGAAGGTTAATCTTGGACAATATCTGACGATTGGCTCTTTTAAATGAAACCAGAGAGCGTTGACAGAGAGCAGAAGGTAGAAATGACTCAGCCTGTAACTGAAAATATGGATGGAGGACAACAGAGCTGCTTCATGCAAGAAGAACCTCAGCTTAGCCTGTTAGCCTTCGCGCTATATTGCCTTATATGTATTAGCTCGGTGCTAGCGCAACAAACAAGCTAAACTGAGGTCCTCCATCCATATTTTCAGTTGCAAACTGAGTCATTTTTGCGTTCCCCTCTCTGTCATGTGGATGGAGGACCTCAGTGATGAGAGGAGAAATTGTAGCACTGAGCTAATACATATATATGGTGATAGCATCGGGGCTAACGCTAAAGCTAACAGGCTAAGCTGAGGTTCTTCTTCCATGAAGCAGCTCTGTTGTYCTCCATCTATATTTTCAGTTACAGACTGAGTCATTTCTACCTTCTCCTCTCTGTCAACGCTCTCTGGTTTCATTTAAAAGAGTCGATCATCAGATATTGTCCAAGATTAACCTTCAGGGTGGATATAGCTCGCTAGCAGCCTCATGCCAATGACCTAGTTGATGTCATCATTTACCCAAAATGCTTTGCGTGTAAATAAAATGGCCCCGTCCATGTAATATATTTTTAAACTTTTAGTTTAAAAATGATCAAAACTGAACATCCTACAATATTTTTACAGTCTTTATTTTACAGTTAAAGTACATGTTTATCTTTTTTTTTTTGATGGCCTCCCTTGTCCCCCTATAGCCATCCTCTCCACACCATTATTATGTTTTTTTATTTTATTTTTATTTTTTTTATAATAATAGGAGAAAAAGAAGAAAAAAGAAAAAAGTGAAATGCATTGAGAAAGAGTGGAAAAAGAGATTAGAAGAGTACATGTTTATCATATAAAGTCAAATGTTACATATAATCGGGGATCCCTTTAAAAACAAAAAGTAGTTATATATTACGTTTCGAACTTTGATCTCCCACATGAAAACACAGAGTAATATCCAATAAATCCACCTGTCATATCAGTTCTTCATCCTTGTTCCCAAGGTTTACTATATGTGCACATCTTCTGGTCCTTCAGCCCTCCAGGCCATTATCGCAGTGCTACTAACAGGTACAGATTATGCTTGAATGCATATTCAAAGTACTTTGCAGAAGCCAAAAAATCTCTCCAATCATGTCTTGTTCACTTATTAAAATCAGCTACAACCTGCTGCTTGTGTCTGCAACATGTTATGAGTAACAGCACAGCAGAAGCGCATGTGCTTTTTATAGCGAAGGCTAAGAAATAACTTGAGCCGAAGCAGCTGAGGGAAAGTCGGCAGCAGGCGATAATGGGATAAATCCTCAGTCCTAAGGCCACACAGTGTTATACGGTACTAATCCAGTCTGTGCCGGTGAAGAGATGTACTGTCGCGATAACAACTTGTCATGAAATGTTTGCCGTGYGCGGACACAGCGGATTGCCGTCATTCACTTTTCGGCCTAATCACAGAATGAAAACCGTGGTGAAATACATGGCTCTTCTTTTGTGTCCAACCCAAGAAGGAAAAAAAGTRCCTTAATGGGATGAAGGTTGATGCTATGGAGTTAAACCAGTGACAGCTTACACTGATATTGAAAAAGAGATTTGACATTGAAAAATGAAACATTGAAAAAGGAAATATTGAAAAATCAAACATTGAAAAATAAAACATTGTCATTGAAAAACACAACACTGAAAAAAGAAACATTGAAAAATGAAAACATTGAAAAGATTTAGGCATTTTAGAGTTACAATGCCAAAATCTTTTCAATGTTTGATTTTTCAATGATTGATTTTTCAATGTTTGATTTTCCAGTGTTTCATTTTTTGGTGTTTCTTTTTTCAATGTTTCATTTTTCAATGTCAAATCTCTTTTTATCATTATCAATGTAAGCTGTCACTGGTTTAACTCCATATGATGCAGCTGAAAGTGATCAAGAATGGGGGCTTTACTGGGGAAAGCTGGAGGGTGAAACATGCTCAGACTGCGAGTAACATCACTTTCGTCTCACATACTTAGACAATACATTGTCCAAATGATTTCCCCATGGAGAAAATTTGTCTAATGATCTTTATCTCTGGTGCCCTAATTCATTTATTATGCTAATGGGGAAAGCTGCTGGTCTAATCAGACGCCCCGTAAACTTAAGTGTACTTCAGTGTTCTAATCATGTAGGAGGATGATTTGAAAGCTCCCAGCAATTCTGTTGCAAGATGATGAAAATTATTCAAATGACGATAAGGGCTTTAAATATCTAATAGAAAGCTCCGGATTTAAAGCGTCTTTGGCAACCGTCTGTTAATTCCCTCACGAATACGTCTGCTTTACATGTTAATTTACAGAACGTTTACTTAATAATTCTCCAAAATGTACTTCAGACTGATTGGCTGTAGGGTTGTACGATCTTTAGATAAGTTTCTCCTCTGCAGCAAGTAGTGGATTTACTTTGTGTGCTTGGTGGTATGGAGAGAAAAAGAAGAACCAAGGTAATAAAAAAGGGTTCTCGAAAGGCACAGCCTGGCCCAAGCGTCCGTCTTTATCCACACTCTATCAGCTTAATCTCCCAAGAGGAGAGCCTCTGGGGAGAGGAAATCTTATTTAATAAAGTGGCCAGTCTGTATGGCAGGCTGTCATCACCGAGGAGCTCGAAAGGTTCGGTAAAAGAACGTGCTCACAAATGTGTTTGGGTATTTTTTTGCACATTAACCCCATCAAAGAAGAACACTAGGTGCTTGAATGACTTTGCTGTGCTCGAAGGTGACTAATCGTTTCTTGTAAACCCAAGCGAAACTAAACTTTAAAGGTTTTTGTGTGCTTGGATTCGCTGCTGCACCAAGAGGGTAAATGCAGACATCAGTAGGTTTTGTTCTTCTGAAAACCTGGAATTGCAAGTTAAGGCTACGTTCACACCGCCGATCATAATGCTCAGTTCCGATTTTCTTTCAATTTATTTTCAAAAGAAACCATTTGAGTTAAAACCAGAGTTGTAAAGTAACTAAGTACAAATATTTTGTTACTGTACATAAGTAGAAATTTTGGTTATCTGTACTTTACTTGAGTAATTATTTTTCAGCGTACTTTTTACGTTTACTCATTACATTTTTACACAATTATCAGTATTTTCTACTCACTACCTTTTTTAAAAAGGTAAGAAGTAGAAAGTTGTTACTCCTATTTTATTCTGAGTCGTTATTACTTAAACAAATACTATCTTGATAAATTGTGTCTCCTGGACAGAGTGAATTTAACTGTAGTTGGATGAGAAGTATAAATATATACCATTCTGACTCCTATTAGCTCGTACACAACCCATCACAGCTGCACGCCGTTAGAAAAAATACTTTTTTGGAGAAGTCACTTCCCAATAAATGTCACTTTGGAAAATCTAACAGCTCACATTTACTCAGTACTTTTACTTTTAATACTTAAGTAGATTTTGTGTCAGAAATTTACTTTTGATACTTAAGTACAAAAAATATCAGATACTTTAAGACTTTTACTCAGGTAATATTTTTAGAGAAGACTTTAACTTTTATCAAAGTATTTTTATGATAAGATACTTGTACTTCTACTCAAGTATCACTTTGAGGTACTTTATACAACACTGGTTAAAACGACAATAGTTGCTGCACATAGTGATCAAAAACAAAATAAACTGGCCCAATGTCACCCAAAATATTGGGTGTAACAAACAAACAAACAAACTGATTACATTTTTTTCACCTGACTGGAGGTTTTTATTGTGAGTGGGTTTTATTTCTCCATTATTTGGCCCCATCTCATTTGAGCCCTCAGTTTATCAGCTCCCACTCAGCCCTGGAATTTAGTGCCATTTGTTGACCACTCTGGATAGCATCACACTTCGTCTTTTCTACAAATACGTACTTATTTTCTTTTTTGTTTTGCCAGCAGACATCTAGTTTTGCAATGTGCATTTGCAGTAAACCTACCAGAACTGACCACGTGCCTGCAAACAAACTGCAACATTAGATTGGCCATTGTACTTTCAAATACTTAGCCCATATTCAGTAACAACCACTTGCTAATACAGATCTCTTTATTAATTATTTAATCACGTTCTACCAATAAATTATTCATGAGTTTGTAAACACTTCTTAAAAAGTTAATTTTAATCCAGCTGTAAAACTGTTTATACACCGAGGCACATTTACAAATTGGTAAGACCAAGTTTGGGACATTTTCCCTTTCAGTTAAATGTAATTCTTTGCTTGAAGCTAATATGCCAAAACAGCATGTTATACAGTATTTAAAATGGGTCAATATTTGACAAGAAACAAGTCAGTGTTGTCTATATATCGTGCTTCTTGAGYTCAAGTGTTTACAAACTAAATAATAAATGCATTATTAGGTCTTAGTTAATGATTGTCCTTTGTTTGACCCTGTCATATTTGGTTGGCTAAGATCTAAACTCTAATTTTCAAAAATTAATTGCTTTTTAATACAAGCAAGATGATGACAAGCAAGCAGTGCTTGAAGTGCTAAATGGTGGTTAAATCTGAAATGGGCTTGGGGATTTGTTGTGGTTTAATTTTAAGTCTTTTGTTTCCTTCTGTCTCATAGTCTCTTTTTTTCTGTTTCCWGGTTTGTTTCAGTCACTTCTGCACTCTGCCCCCCGATCAGGTTCTTACAAATCATCAGCCCTCTTAATATTTAAAGGGCGTTAGCATGACTTTTTTTTTCAGCTTTATCTCATGTTATAATGTCATTCTCTCATCAGAAACATACTCAAAGTGTTGCTTTGTCTCAGTCATGCATGTTTGAGAAATCCTTGTATCTCATGCGGTCTCCTAATTTCCTATGTAGAGCTGCCTAAATGCTTGCWGGTACAAAGCTCCGCCTATTTGTACAAAGCTCCTTCCTGATGTGGGAGTGTCTGAAATAGTAGGAGGTTCTTAAAGAGAAGGCAATTCCGATGTGTTTGGATGTGAAGTCAAAACAGAAGGTAACATAGTGCTTATGTGCCTGGAAACCCCCCCCCCCCTTTAAATTTCTAAACTACTGTTGCCCTATGCCTTTGTTACTATTTGTGTCAGCTTTATTCACCTCACATGCTATATTCTGGATTTTATGAACGCTTTGAGACTTTTTGAGACTTGAGACTTTTAACTTCACCTGCCAGCCTCTGGAAATTCATTTTGACAGTAAAGACCTTTTAAACCCATTGCACACCATGATCTCAGTGTCCAGGCTGCACACGGACTTACTGCTATGACTGCATTGCCCATAATTTATATTAACCGTGTGATTAATATAGTTGGTCAGATGACTCACCAAGATAAAAAGCATTGCTTATGTTGCACCACTAATGTGCAAAGCATCTGTAAAATACTCTTTATACCAGACGAGACWAAATTTAAATTCAATATTTTGTTTAAAACCAATATTAATACAGCACTAACCTGTTGAATGTACATCCTTGTTTAGTCATTTTCTATTGATTAAATAAAACAGAATCAATGTCTGCAGCCTAATGCAGATAAAACAATGAAATATTTAGGCGTACAACATTAGAAGTACTCACATGAAACAAGTGTAAGACAAAGACAAATGCGTTTTCACCTACTTTTRTATTTTTGTGGTCCCAGGTTCACTTGGTTAAAGGAAATATAACTAACAGTGGGTCACCGCTGTTAGTTATATTTCCTTTAACCAAGTGAACCTGGGACCACTTGTTTAAAGGAAATATAACTAACAGTGGGTCACCGCTGCATAAAAAAGTGGTATATTTTAATTAAGAGGGGCTGAGCGCAGAAGACGGATGTAGCAWGCAGATAATGGAAAATGAAGCAAGGTGATTTGATCTCCACAGAGACGAAACCAGTCATATCAAATTTTCACTTATCRTAGCTTCACATCAGAATACCCCGTCTGCGAGATTGCTGTTTTGTGTCTGCCGACTCCTGCATCTTTAAAGAGCCTCCTGAAGAGTGCCGTTTTAACCATCCTGTAACAAAAACACGCTCACGCTGCTCCGAACTGTCGGAAGCGCTTTGCGGAGACCTCATTGTAGGCGGACACAATAAAATGGGGCTATCCAGTGTTTCCATTTTTAAAAACTCCAAAGGGAATGCCTGTAATGCAGTTTCCTGGTACATCCAGTGTCTTGACTGGAACTGATGGGGCCCGTCTCCCCCATGGCCCCTGTTGATGAGTGGGCTGCTGCTTTTATTGCTACATATGCATTAAGATGTGTGTGTGTGGGGGGGGGGGGGGGGGGGCTTATTAAATCCTCCTGCTACCTGTGGGTCAAAACTGACGACTTGTGGGTCATTTTCAGTGGAGGATAATGATATTTGTACAGTGGGCTAAAAGATATACAATATATAGATATATAATAATAAATATATAAAACGCTTCAGCGCATCCAATTTTAAATACAAACAAAAAATAAAGCCAAAAACAGATTTGGCTTTGCCACTTTTCCCTTTTGCTGGATTTGAATATCCTTCGGTCTATTCGCCCGCCCCCAACCTCTTCTCTTCCAGCTTTTCCACAAAAGAATGAAAKAAAACGGGTGAGAAAAAAATCTCCCTCATTTGTTAATCTTGTTCACCATTGTACCTAATCTGTCAACACCAAACCACATATACGTACATTCGCACTAAAGGCACGTCATGCCTATAGATATACGTATGTCAACCCTCATTGGTTAAGCCTGTGGGCTGACCAATATAAGCACCAATGAGCAGCAAAYGGAGGAGGCGGGACAAGACAACTGTCAATCATTCTGTACCACAAAATGCATTAAATGAACGAGGCTGTTAAAAGCTAGCCCTTTGGAAAAGCTCCAGGGTTTTCTCCAGACAGTTTGGTACCAGTTTTGTTGTAAATTTCACAAAAAGTGATACAGTGTGTTTTTAAGTATTTTATGTATTTTAACATCTTTAAAGTGGGATAGCTTGCCCCGACTATCCCACTTATACCAGCCTGGTCATTTTGACCCAAGGGCAGCAGCAGGTTTAGCCATAACCCAGTCAATGATCTCAGTGGACTTCCCAGCATAAGTACACATATCTGGGTAAGTGTCTGACACGTTGGCTGTCAGCCTATTTCTAAGTCAATGCATCAACGCTCCAGTGCCGCTGCATCTTTTAGGAATATTTGAGATGAATGCTTCCAATATACAAGATGGATCTATTGACGTGTTCCACTGGTATATATTCTCCCCTAACAAGAAATCCAAACACCAAGCTGCTAAAACATGCATGGGCGAGCGCTTGCATTCATTAAATCCACATCTTGACGGATGTGTCTATCGCTTTTTATTTTTAGCRGGTTGATGTTTTTACACCTGTTTCGTTTAGCCAAATGCTCGCGGGGGGAACGCAGAGGCGAGACGGCTCACTGGTCTGAGCCGAACGCTCTGAGCGAGCAACAGAAAGCTTAGTGGGTCTGTTTAGTTTAGCTCTACAAACCTTCACCTGGTTTTACTTTAGTCCTTTTCTCTTGCAACATATGTCCCAATGTAGTACTTTACAAGACTATGTAAGGTTTTTTTTATTTTTTATTTTTGGAACAAGATCATTTWAATTAATTGCACAAGGGTTTTTTTTCCTTGAAAATGTCAGACTTGGTATAAGTGATAATTTATGTGCTTTCATGTTTATAATATTTCTAGTTCAGTGGTCAGTGCAGCCGGCTTGCAATTCTAAGGCAGCAGGTTTGAATCCAGGTGGCATCGACGTCAATCAACGTGGGCGGCAGCCGAAAACAACAAAATTAGCGTGTAATATTCCTAAAGGTACTTTAAGCACTACTCTAATGAGTTCCCTGTTGCTAGTTGTAAATTTCTCTACATTGTGGATAAAAACTGCACTCCTCACTTAATTTATCTTCTTCTCTTTGGAAAAAGTTAATATTCTTAAGAAGCATCAGCTTAGATTAATTACCTCTGGAGCTTGAGATTTGGAATCAAATGAGTGTTATTACCTGGCATCTGCTAAGTTCATGGGGCAACTGGACTCTATATTGGCCAGCTGTTATTTTTTTAAAATATTATTTCATTTCAGCTCAGTTCATGTGCAGCACTAACCTACAGCAGCCTACAACAAATGGGATTCCAAGGAACTTTACAAAGAAGGCAAATGCATGAAGACCAATTCAAGTTTAATGCAATAATATTTACTCATCCTTAAAAAATAATGCTAGAGTTATTCTATAGCTTATTACACTATTGTCAAGATAATCTTCTAGAACAAGAACAGTAATGTTTTTGTTTAACTTGGGGTGGGGGGGTGTAGGGCAGGCCTGTTTTGAGGAAATTAAAAATCAAAATATAATAATGATAGCAAAAAGATACATATGTACATCAACATATTACCCCCTCTGTAACTCTACTGCAATTAATTTTATTAGTATAATTAGTACATAAATATTAGTGATATTTTTATTAATATAGTACATGTACTAAAAATGAAATAAATGATTCAACGAACGAATCTTTTTCATGAATCATTTTAATGAATCGATTCTAATGATTTAGTTCACTAAAATGAACTGTTTGTCCAATCACTATCGCATAGACAAGGATTTCTTCAGGGGAATTTTCGTTCGGGCCAATCAGAGAACAGAACGTCGATTTTCTGCGCAGTGTCTGCTTGTTGTTTATTTTACCTGGGCCAATCAGCAAACAGAAGGCGGAGTTTTGAACAGCGTCAATTTTCTGCGCAGTGTCGGCTAGTTAGTTAGCATACGGCAGTGGAGGAAGTGAATGAAGCCAGTCTGTGTTGATAAGGCTTCCAAATTAAAATAAATTTGTCTGACAAAGCAGCAGCTCTCATTTACAGCCGTCTCGTTCAGCTCGGTACTTCTCTCCTCTCAGTAGGGTTGTTTACAGCGCACACTATTTCCAGTTAGCTTCTTAGCTTAGCCTCCGTCACAGTGGAGCTGGCTACAAACGTTGCAGCCAACGGATCCAATCATTTTAAACTTCAGCAGAGGCCACGCCTCCAGCAACAATCACTTCTCTATAGCCGAGAGTCCAGACCCTCATACGAAGCAAAGTGAAGGACAAGGGTCTGGTTTTTACCAGGCTAGGATTATGGCAATGTCTCACAAAACAGACAATAGCACCTGTTCAGGTAAACAAAAAAAAAACTGTGAAAATAACTGAGGCATCAGGATCAGAGGTTTCAAAATTTTTTTGGTGAAGTAATATATATAAAAAAGGATATATACAGTAAATCTAAGTCTAACATAATAATAACAATAAAGCCTGTAGGACAAATATGAGCTTGCCCATCAAACTTCTAGCTCTGGTGTGGGTGTGTGAAGTTATCTTTTTGACCCCAACAATTTGAGCCCATTTTAATTGTTTCCAACCAAACAAACTGTAAATCAAGTAAAAGTTTAAAACCACATAAATTGTTCAAAGCTGTGTCCATATACRACCAAACTTCTGACATCGTACCCAAATGTTGACTTTTATTTCAGTTTRAACTGATGAACTGTTGTTGTTTTTGAATGTGAAAGAAAACGGCCAGGAAAAATGTGCTACTTAAATATTTTTGTAATCTTTGCTGTAAAATCTTTAACTGTAAGCTTGTCATTATTATAAGTAAATAAATTGAAGACAAAAGTAGAGAAACAAAAGAAAACATTTTAAAAGCTCAGAAACATAAAGCTGCTAATGTTTAAAGTGATATTTTACGTAAATTTGTTGGGAAAAAATGTAATATTGTCTCTTTCCTGAGCCTGGTTCTGCTGGAGGTTTCTTCCGGTTAAAAGGGAGTTTTTCCTCTCTACTGTCGCCACTGTGCTGCTCAGGATGGGAGACTGCTGAAGTTAAGATTCAACACGATCTGTTGGCTTCTTCTTTGGATTTATTGTTTTTTGTTTGTTTGTTGTTGTTGTTGTTTTTGTGTACAGTGCCCTGGGACAAAAATTGTGATTTGGCGCTATATAAATAAATCGAATTCAACACTGTTTTCCTTTGCAAGCTATAAGTKAAAATGGATCATGTTGGCAATGATTAGCATGAAAAGTAAATTTTGCTTTGTGTCACATTCATTCCAGGGTTTATAAGGATGTGTTGCTTTAAACCTGGAGCCATTAGTCTTTATAGAAAAAAAAGCTTTATAAATGATTAAACTGTTGAAGGAAATGGCAATATTCTGTAGCAGCGCTCACTTCAGATCAGTGTCTACTGACATTTGGAAATACTATATATTAAGTTAGTCTAACAACCCTTTAGATGTTTTGACATTAAAATAGCTTTTGTGTCTTTTTTATTTAGTAATATATTCATCTCTTGACAGTAGGTCTGAAATTATTCTTCAAACCATAAGCATCAGATAATCTAAAGTTGTCAAATTATCTCATCACATGCACAGAAATACTTTTTTCTACATTTAATCTAAAGGAGAATGCTGTTCTCCATTATATATTTTAGGACTTATATTACACTTTTCTTCATTGCCACATCTATTAGTTCCTGAATCAGCCAACGTGATCTSTGTTCAGATAAAATCCGATATAATGATGTTGCGATAATGGCTTTGAGGTTTCTGTGGACTGCTGAGCTGCTGGTTTCTAATTTTACCCCAACAGGATTATCACAGACAAGTGTCTTTGATGTCTTTACATAATACTGAAGGTAATACTTTTTTTTCTAAGAGGAAATATCTCCAAGCAGATCTGAGGACAACATAAAAAAGCTGAGAATTAAATCAGAACCAGGTGAAGCAATTAAAATGAAGTTATGAAGTAATAATGAAATAATAAACTTTTGGAGGTGGGTGATAATAAACAAATCAGTCTCTTGTTTTTTACTTTATTAGCCAGTATACCTTTCTAATTACAAAACTCTCTTTCATGTAGCTTCAAATTCTTTACCACTGAGAATTGTTTCTTTACACAGTTCATCCACACTTTCGGTGGAATCTACCTTTTTGGCCAAAGGTTTACAAAAAGCATGAGAAGGATTTTGGTTAAGAGTCCAGAAGACAGAGTTATTGCAGATCAGAGAGTAAGATTTGAGCGAGGTGAGGATCAAAGAACGGCTTGCTTAAATAAAAGGTTTGCAATAAATTGCCCTAAAGAAGTAAGGGATCAGATGAAATTCCACAGTGCTTTGATTTAACAACAATCCTGAGGACGACTGACAGGACCTTTTCATATGCTGCCACGAGAGGTTTGGGAATGGATTTGAAAACACGTGTCAAGAGATGGAACTGAGCAGCTTGGGCTCTTTTCTTTGTTCGGAAACAAAGAAGGTGCGTTAAGATCATAATGAGATCAAATACACAAGACTATTTCATAAATCTTTGCGGTAAAAATGAAAGTTATTTATTCTGTCGCTAACTAAAAGAAGTACCAGTTCGCAACTTTCATTTTGTTTTTGTCAGCCATCATTTTGTGAGGACTTCCTGTCTAGTTTCAAAACAACTGAACCAAACTAAGTGATAATTCCACTTATGGAATAAAACTGACACTAGTCAAAAGTATTGACTTTTTTTAAATTCAGCAGGCCATTCTATCCATAGATTCATTTATACAGCCTCTTCATAACTAATGCAGGTAACCCCGTTTTTTTTCCCAATCTTTTAACCTCTTATCGGTCAAGAGGTTACTGCTGACCTCAGCCTCCAGACAYGTCTAATTGACATAGGACATCAAAATGATTCAATAGGTTCCCCTGTTTTGAYTGACAGCCTTTTTGACCAACTGGGTTGATTTCTACAGGCAAYAATGTGAGGGCTGGTTTCTTCTGCCCAGAATCAGCCTCATTGGACTGACTGTAGAACAGACCAATCAGTTCTGATTCTTGTTCTGACATCAAAGACATATGGCCAAACAAATTATTTAAAAAAAAGGAAAGTTATGGTGGGGTTTGGACTAAAAGCTGACAAAACCTGCTGAAATGAGGGGAAAAAACCTTTTGTTTTGAGGTGTTTTCCGGATAAGGAAGAGTGACTTTTGTGATGAGAAAATGGATCATGAAAGACTAATTTTGCTGCACCTCAGCCACCATTTTGGATATTTGGATTACACTTTTGGTGATAGTGGACATATTCTTCTTCAAAAGTAAGTGAAAAAAACTTTTATACCCTAATGCTGTTGGTTTATAAGCTGTTTGGATGTAAATGCCTTGAAAAATGAATGGATTTATTGGCTATTTGGTCTTAATTGGAAAGAAGCCTTTGCTGCATCTACACCTGCTGTGTCGTACCGCTGATTATTGATCATTTGCTGTATTTTAACCATGATGCATAGAATATGATTCCTCTGGTCATTACCTTTTTATTTTAGCCTTTAGTGAAATCTGTGTGTTGAAGTATGTTGAGATTACAGCCATTGGAAAATGTTATGCAGTTTATTGGACATAATCGGACACTTTGAAAACACACATGGAGATGCTTGCAAAAATTATGCTTAAAATCAGTGATTTTTATGCTTTGTTTACCAAATTTGAACTGTCTGTTGCAAAATGATGGGAAAAAATATGTATATATACTTATCACAAAGGAAAAAAAATGTCTGGTAGACTTCTTTGTTKTAACAMTGCTTCTTGATACCATTGGGAAGCCCGTTAATTTCCCTTTTTAGATGGTGCCACATTTGTAAGGAACATCCATTTGTGGGATGAGCATTACTGCTAATGTAGGTTGTGCACTTGAAAATTTTTTGTCAAATCYTCTCTGCTGATGCCAAACAGCTTTTTTCTGTCATTGACTCATTTGGATGGTTGAAGTTTGAAGAAACATGACATATTGGCAGTTTGACAATTTGTTCATTTAAAGGGGACCCATTATGCAAAATCCACTTTTTATAGTTTTTTTTTACTCAACTTTGGGTATGTACTTCTTAAAACAGTCCTAGGACCAAAAAATGTACCCAGGGGCATATTTACTGTAAGTAAATGTATTTTTATGTATATATTAACAAGTTTTATACTTCCGTCATTTTGTGATGTCACAAGCCGTACGACAACCCACTGGAAACTGTGTTCAGCCCCTTACCTAGCAACCCCCAGGTGAGGCTCCACGTCCTCAGTATAAAAAGCCATCACTGTTGTTGTTACACAATGCGCAGCTTATTTCACAACAGGCCTCCAATAGGGCAATGGGTATGTGTTGGACCAGAGAGTGGGAGACCAGGGTTTGAGACTGGCATGCACACTATTTATTTATTTGTTTTCATTCATTATGAACACATTTTCTCGTACCTCTATTGTTTAGCTTATTAAAGCCTTATTAAAGCCTATTTGTTCCAGTTTCTGATGTATTTTGACCGCTG
>NW_013952664.1:107181-127645 GCF_001266775.1 Austrofundulus limnaeus
GGTCTGGATAGTCCACAGACATACCATAACAATTTCTAGCACCCATAATTGGTCTCCTTTAATAAACAGGAGCCTCAGTGGCATGAGGAAGAACCATACACAACCACAACAGCCTGGCACCTCCTCCTCAGGCTGGTGATCAGCCTGGTCACACACTGCTGTGGGATGGCAACCCATTCTTCRACCAGCATTTGTCGCAWGTCGTGATTGTGCTTGTCACTCCAGCAAAAACACGTTCCTGCATGTTCCTTACACATGTGGCATTATTTACAATGGAAATTAAAGGTTTTCTAGCGGTATAAGATTTATTGCCAAGAAGCATTGATGAAATAATCTACCAAACAATGGGAAACAAGGACAAGTGAAACTCAGGATTGCAAGTAAATTAATTGTGGTAAGAATAACTCATTTGCTATCTTGGCAAATAAATGTAAGTAAATGTTAACTATTTTAACCTGTGATAACTGAATCTGTTCATTTGTGAACAYGTTCCAACTCGTAACTTTTAGACTAATATATGCATTAAAATTATTTTTAAAGGCAAACCTCTACCAGCTCGTCGTCCCCAACGTCTTCCAAAAAACTAGGACACCCCTAACCCTTAGGGTGAACATGCAAAATGCAGAGATGGGGCTAAGGGAGTAAAGGCAAAGGGTGAAATGGGATTGGGCCAGAGTGTCAGTGAGATGTAGCTACAGTTTGTCACCAGTTAAATGTTACAACCAAATTCTTTGGAGAATATTTGGACAGGGATGTGKTGTAATCCAAGAATTTGTTTGATCAAGAGCCTGAAACATGTTTCGTTTGTAACTGAGGTAGAGATGAACCACTTCTCCTTTTTTTACTTTATAATTACAACCCAAGCCTCAATGTGAACATTTCTATACAAGTTCAACAAAGAATTAAAAAGAGGTGATTTTAGAGAACATTGCTTTATAACTTTTTTTTTAACAAGGCTGTGAACCATCTTATAAATCTTCTCTGCAAATCATCTTGCACTCCTCTTGGAGGAACCTTTCTGTGGTCTGCTCCAGATTAATCCCAAAGCATTTCTTTGGAATTGATTATTAAACTTTTTTTGAGCATTGTGTTCTATCTCAGCCCAGCAGAATGGGTCTGTGCTGTCATAGAAGTCTTTGCCAGTGAATTGAAATCCTTCAGAGCAGGTATGAAAAGAAGAAGAAACGATGTGGTGAAGGAGCTTCTTTGCTCCTGCACTCCACTGATAACTTTAACATTTGACCACGTATTGTGTTCGGTGGGGGGGGGCTGCTTTTATGAAAGCGCGCTGCGATGCTTCCATTCCAAACAGATATTTCTTCTCGCATGACTTTCAGTTTCTAAAAATAAAGAAAAGAGAGAGAGAAAGCAAACTCTTGAAAGCAAAATAGATGGCGCGCGGCTTCACACGGACTTGATTAATGAGCATTTCTTATCGCTAATCTGCTTATTTTATTGCAGCCTCCAGACAAATCGCTTCACTCAAGCTCAACGGCAGCTAAAAGAATTCCTGATGAGACCTTTTTATTTTCATCTGCAGTTTGAGGAAGTTTGAAAATATTATTTTTGATAAGTCAGCGGCTCCTTTATTTTTTCTTAGATTCAGGGTAGAACAGCAGAGCTCTGGCAGTCAAATGGCTTTATAATGAATTAGTCAGGCTTGAAATGAAAACTTCAGCTGTCAGCTGGATGGGAGTTAGACCTGTTTGCATCACATCTACTAGTAGAAAGAGATGAAGTGCTTGCATGCTGATTTTGTAACTAGGTTACTGGTCATTTTTGTCTTTCTTTCAGTTTCCTCTTTTTTRCTCTACCCTGAAGTTTGCAAATTTTGTAGGCTGTCATTTGCGTTGCATAGATTACTTTTACTAAAAAGAAATAGAAATGATTAAACATATTTTCCCAGAAGCAACTTGAGGTGTATGGTTTTGTTTCAAATTCAAACGAAAAAATGAATAATCTGTGTTGTTTTTGGGGKTTTTTTTTCTGCAAGCTAAGGATCTTACTCCCAAATTACACTGCATCTGCTTCTCTCCGACCTCTGCACCAAAAATGCACTCATGATATATAATGAAAGCATTTACATTGCATTCATAGAGTGGTGGTGTACGCACAATTAAAATGTATCTTTTTTTTGCCGAACAGCGGCGCAAGTACAGAGTCAATCTACAACGATCACACCGCACCAAAAATGAACAAGCACCACTACTGTAGTTTCAAGTTAATTCACCAAAAATGGACTACATTTTGTTAAAATCCTATGGGTATATTTATGCATAAATGCGGTCAAATTGTATCATTCTGTACAGGAAGTAGATGGCAACATACAGCATGCAGCATACACGTAATATAAACAAAACGTGGATTTTATTTTGAAATTTGACTGAAAAAAAAGACAACGATGCAGTTTCAACTGTTTCGAGTTTGACTTCCATAGAATTAATTGTTTTGGACTTCCACATTTACCACCGCATAATCGCGCACTTTATCTCACATTTCCTGCGCATGCTTCTCAAAGCACATCTGTCCTTCGCACTGGAGCGGGGCCACACGCAGTGTAAATCTGAGGTTACCGTGTACAAAATAACTTTAATATTCCAAATCCAGTGCAGCCACTGCCAGCATCTTTGGTAATGGTTTCTATTTTTAAGCAGTCGTCCAGCCACTATAAACTTGTATTATTTGGCGACTTACATCATTTCCAGTATCGCACCACATTAAAACAACCATATATTCAGTTTTGGAGTTAGATAGCTGACGCAAAAAAACAAACACTGCAGATTTTTATGTAGTTTGATTTCACAATTAGGTTTTCTTTTTTGCGATATTGTTCTTAAATGAGGAATAAAAGCAAAGAACAAACCATACATGGCTAGAGGTTTCATCCCTTTTTTTGTCAACTCTTTTTTTGCCATTACTGGTTCCAATAAGTGAGGCATTTCCACCCAAACTCTGTCACCACTTCCCATCTGCAGCCATTTCCCAGAATAATTTTGGGGAATAATGCCTCTAACAAATCATCCGTTGGGTAGTGAGGCCGATGAAATTGATGTGCCTTCATTTCAAAACAATAGAGGTTCCTTATGAGGGCCCTTATGATGTTATAACTTCAGAAGCTTGACAGCCTGGGCAGGTGATTTTTAGCACCCGAGTGGGAACAGGGCCAATGAAAATCCCAGTCTGGACAGTTTAATCAATGGTCACATCAAGACAGACTGAGTTACAAGCAGCCGTGCGTCACGCTCATTCAGACCAAGCAAGCTGACACCTTTTTCTTGTTAATCCGAGCCTTCCTATCACCACAGACTTGTGAAATAATGTGCTGTATGTGAAGAAAGCTGAGCATTGCTTTGAAATATCCACTCCAATAAAGAAAGACAGCCAACTTGAAGACATTAAAGAAAATGTGTGTGTGTGGGGGGGGGGGGATGCCTGGAAAACACAAATTATTACACCAGTATGAGTTGGCTGGCTTGTGTGTGAGAGAGTGACTAATAAATTATTAACATGGGCAAGTGTAAGGACACAATAAATCTCTGGAGTTTTTGAACTGTAAATGAGTGGGCTGGACGTCAGTGGAACTGCCATTAAGATTTGAACATAACGATTACATTATAATAAATTAACTGTATTTTTTTCCCTCCACACCGTTATCCATTTGACACGCTGCCTCTTTTAATTAATTCCTCCTGCACCCGCTGACATTTTACATTGAGGCTCCATGGGTTAAGCACCCATCCTGTATGAAAAGCCAATTGAAAAGCCACTTGCTAAGAAGAATTATAGATGATTGAGGAGTTTGGCCTAATTGGAAATTGATTGACTTGGCCATGTTACACCTGCTCTCATAACAATTCACATTCCTCATGCATAGGGAGTTTTTGATGCATTTTTCAATAAGTAGCTCCGCAGAAGCAGAACCTTTCCGCGCTCATGTCTTTCTGAGGAGAAAATTGTGTTTCGGAGGCCGCTGTTGCCGCAGCCGATCCGAGCCAGTACTTCAAAGAGACGGGGTGGGGATGATCTTTGCATGACGGATGGAGCTTTCTTGGCTGTGGACGCAGTGAAACGAGAAGCACCTCACATCATGGTTTCATGCTCCATTGCTCTACAACTGCCCCCCAAAGAAGGACCACAATCAGTTATAAAAAGAGAAACAAAATCAAAAGCATCTGTTACATGATGGATAACTGCGCCTGTCAATGTAACTCTGATTAACTTTTCTAACAGTTGTGAGAATTCTGATTCAGCATCCATGTTTCTGTTTTCTTTTTCATTATTCTGTCCATTTTTGCTTTTAAACTACATTTGTACACAAGGCTATTGTTAGCCAGTTGTAAATTAGAACATTCAGCTCATTCTGGAGATGAATGCTATGACTTTTTTTATTTGTAACTTTTGTACCTTTTTTTAAAATAAATTTGACAACAAATATTTAAGCAAATACATTCTTTTTATTTTGTTCTTTCTTTTACTTGTGAACTAAGGTGTAGGCCTCATGCACAATAATTGCTGGAGCTAGGCACCCATCCACCCCTTAGCTGTAGCTTAAAGCTATAGTTCTGCTATTTTATGTTAGCCTTTAGATACTTTTATTTTCTAGCTAGACTTTTAGTATTTCAGTTATTTGTCGATCCTTTTTATTAAACTGTTATTGTTTTTAGCTCATTACTTTTAGTATTTACTGTTCTTAGCATTGTTAGCATGTCTGTTTTTTTAGTTTTTTGCTATTTTGCGAATTTTAGTTTGCTTTATGCAACTTTTAGCTTCTGTTTGTATTTTGCTACTTTTTGCAAGACTTGTAAAATTTTAGCTAATCATTTGCTTTACTTTTTCATTTACTTTTAGCATTAACTTTTTGCTACTTTTTTATACAGCCTTTAGTTACTTTTAGCATTTAACCGACATTTTGCAACTTTTAATTTTATTTAATTTCACTTTAGCTATTTTTTAGCAAGCCTTTTGATAAATTTAGCTGTCATTTGATACTTTTAGATTTTAATTAGCCTTTTATTGCTTTTAGTTTCACTATTTTTCACATTGTTAGCATTTCATAGTTTTTGGGTTTTAGCTATCCTGTTGCAAATTTATGCTACTATTTGCTTCTGTTTTGCCTTTTGCTACTTTTAACAGGACTTCTAGTAATTTTAGCAATTTTTTGCTACTTTTAGCATTTAACTAATGTTGTGGAACACGAGTTAAATGCTAAAAGTATTTGACATAGCTTTAACTACTTTTAGCAAGCCTTTTGATAACTTTAACTGGCTTTTGACTTTTAACTTAGTTTGCTTTTAAGTACTTTCTGCTAGAAAAATCATCTTTTTAAATTTACTCCTTTGTAACTTTTAGCTGGTGTTCAGCTTCTTTTAGCTTYAACACCTCAGATTTAGCAGCTTCTTCAATACGTTTCGCCAAAGACATTCAGCACCCACCTCACACGGTAGTTTAAGAAAACACAGTTGATATTTGAGTTCACCTTTTTAAATGCATTTCATATGTGTCAATATGTGTGTATCAGTGTCAAGGTAAAAACCAGGYATGGAGTGAATTCAGTTAATGCTGTCACATCCTCAACAAGACGCCTGTTTAATCACGAGCTACGGTTTGAAAAATGGCTCCTCTCCTGCATTCATTTACAAAACCAAATATCACACTTAAGGATTTGTGCTTTTTCTAAGTGGAAGCACTGAAATGTCAACATGTATAAATTAACAAAGATTAAAACATGTCTTTTAAAGGTTCTTTTATTGCTTTAAGACAGCCTGTTGAAGAGTAAATGTCATAACCTTTTATGCAACTAGATTATAGCTGATCATATGTTTATATTTTCTCTTTGAAAACTAGAGGTTGCCAGCACTTGTGTGAGGAAGATGCAGAGTCGGCGACAGGAAGTGTGCGTACAGGAAACGACTCTTGGGTGGATCTTTTTAGTGTTTTATCACCGTGGAATAACATCCGTCGTTTGTGTTAAGGTATACACTTCTTTTCAGGTTTTCACAAATAAAATGCAGCGCAGTCGGCTATTTGTGCATCAGTGCTCGGCAGCTTTCCCCTTTTGTACTAAATTATGTCTACGTGTTGTGCAACGAGGGAGAGGAAAACAGTGCATCTTGGGAACAGCACTCTGGRATGACCCCTTGAGGTGTTTGATCAGACGAATAACACACACACGTGCAATTTTGTGGGTGTGCACAACAGTGACTCAGAAGTTCTGTCTGATGTTGGCTCTCATTCTTAACAGTCACAGAGCGACTCTCCCCAAAAGGCCAACAGGCTGTCAAATTACTCTGTGCTCTGCCAGAGGTAGACCTGCAGCCATTGTACAYGTATGTGCAGGTGGATGAATCTGAACTCTTCAAAGTCTGAGAATGAACCTACACTCCCCTCAGCTGCTTGCCGACCCCCCCTCATCAGTGAAAGTAATGCCCAGACTTTCATCTGACAGCTTGACAGATATATCTTGCATCCAGTCTGCAGCTGGAAAAACCAGCTACTTCTGGGATATCGCTCTGGTTACCTAGCAACCGGCGCCAAACCCAGGCATGTGTGTCCTCCTCCTCCTGTGAAAGCTCGTGCAAACATCCAGCGCCGATTTTAGTTTCGCATAGAAACGTTACCGTGGAAGCTCGACGTCTTGCTACAGGAGCAACGTTTGAAACGGCCCCTAATTGAGTTTCGATGCTTTTAAATTGATTACACAATGACTTACGGGAACATGAGTGGGCAAAGCAGACGGGAGAGTCTCTGTGATGGAGGGAAGACATGCACGGCTGCTCCTTCAGGCTTTAGACTGGCAGCAGGAATGTGAGCATCAGATAGTGGGGAACTCCTCTCCTCTTTTCTTTGTACATCAGCCTAGGTCGCAGCAGGCACAATGGTCCTCACATGTAAATGTGGCACCGCGTGAGGCCAGGCAGACGGACGCGCACGCCTTTTCATGAACAGAGTGCATCTCTGCCTGTCAAATCAGACCGAGGAGGTCAGGAGAGGTCAGAGTTGCAGGGAAAGGAGACAGCTCGTCAGAGCTGCTGACAACCAGATGGATGAGCCCATACTTCGGGGATCTGCTTTCCCTTTTATTAACATGTTCAACCGCACTTGGACATGCCTTAMAACACTTTTCCTGGTTGCAGATTGTCAAACGTATGCTCACTTCGAAGTCCCCCGTAAAACATTTAGCTCCAAATTCTCAGTCAAATCCACGTGTTGGTATTGCGCTCCGATTTGCGTATTTCTCTTTTCCGCATTGCAGAAGAGAACACGATCCCATGGTTCACATTAACATGGGTTTTCTAGGTTGGCAGCTTCATTACTGAGGCCCGCCAAGGCGAACCAGACCAATACCACTCCTCCGAGCAGAGCGGAGATGGAAAGATGAGAGGGGCGAGGGTTTGGGATAAGCGAAATGATAAAGCAGGGGTGGAGAGGGAATCGAGCAAGACTGGAACATAGGACGCCGGCTTGCATGGGGACTTGAGGGGAAACGAGTTGACCTGATAAATCACCATCCAACAGATAATTGGACGAGCCTCACTCAAGGGAGTGTTGCGGCACCATGAAAAGCGACACCATGATTTGCAATTAACTGCAAGAGGGAGAACGGGGGGGATTTCGCTCCCTTTGGAACGATTCCAGGAATTTGATATCTGACAAGATGGTTGCAGAAATGAGTCTGCGGAGCTGCAGGACATTATAATAATTTAACTTATGGGATGGTGCTCATCTCTATGGACTGAGTTCCTTCATTTGAGAAGTTGAAAATTAGTAGACGCCAACTAGAAGGCACCCCACAACCAACGCCAATGATCCAATCTGTCTGACGCATTCTTGGACAAAAGGGACAAAACAAAAACTATACACCTCCACTAGCAGTCTTTGTTAAAGAATTAAACTAGCAGGTACAGCTGGATCACAAATGACACACAACACAATTAACATTTATGACCGCAACAGGATTGCTCTTAGAAGTTTAATTATACCAATTATCTGGTGAGCTAGTTACTAGCCCTCACATCTGTGTGGTTTAATACTCTCACACTGGTATGTCCCGTGGTTTTTTAATACTCAAAATAAATGACCTCGAGGAGATGTTACAGGTAATGTCAGCTTCATTTTCCAACCATCTGCAWCCTTTTTTAATTAGTACTATTTTCGTCTCTATACAAAGTTTCATGAAATACACTTTCCAAGACTTAAATGGACAGATTTGAAGGAAACCCCTAGAAGTTGTAACAAACATTATTAGATTTACTTTAACTATAAAAACAAGATTGTAAAAATACTGTAGGCTGTTTAGTTTTTATACATTTTTTAAAAAAAGATGCTGTCACATGGACAGTGCCTTATTTACACCGCAACTCATACTGGGTAAATGTGACGTTTACTAGGAGGACAACATGCTTCATGTAAGGAGAACCTCAAAACATTCCTGTTAGCTTTTCTATTAGCACCCAAGCTAACATGGCAATGTAACATTAGCTCACAAACTAATAAAGTTAGCTCAGGGGTGGGCATCGAGGGCCACAGCCCTGCATGTTTTACTTGTTTCTCTGCTCCAACACACCTGATTTCAATGAATGGGTGATTGACAGGCTTCTGCAGAACATGGGAGAGGTAATTCAGTCACTGAATCAGCTGTGCTGGAGCAGGGAAAGAAGTAAAACATGCAGGGCTGCAGTCCTCAAAGACCCTGATTACACCTCTCTGTTAGCTCATGAACTTTATATAATAATATGTGGCAATAGCTCATATAAAACTAGCACTATATATGCCATGTATACGTGTTAGCTTGAGCGCTAACTCAAAAGCTAAAAAGACTAAAACTAAGGTGAACCTTCTATAGCTTGTGCATTTATTTTTTTTTTGCTTGGATTGAAATGTGTTTGAGTTAAATATCCTGACTGTATTGTTTACATTGGCACAAAATTAACCCAATCGTTAAAAGCATTTATTTATAATAGTGGAAATGTTACTGCACTCCCTGAATGAGCTACAAGCGAAGCAACATTTTTATTTATTTTTGTTTGGCAAAGCAATGTATACTTTTTGTTTTCTTTCTTTACCAGATGATAGAGCTGGTGGAAGTAAATGACCTTGAAAGTTCTGTGCTGCCGGCAACTTCCGTGTGACAATGAATCTTTCAAAATTTACAAAGACTAAACTGCCTTCAGTMGCCTATTTCTACAGTTTTTATCATACAGTTGAAGCGAATGTTTAGCAAATAATGTCTGTTACGACAAGTCAGGATTCCCTTTAAAGAAAAAGCATATTGTTTCGATGAGACAGCCGGTTTGGAAGTTTGCTCAAAAACATTGTTTTCTTTTCCTGACATAATAGAGCTAGCTTTGCGCTCTGAGTGAAATTTCTGTCGGCGAAAAGATGAATTTCACTGATGCATAACAAAGAGGTGAAAAAAAGTAGATCATGTGTGTGTCTTCATTTTAGAAAGAAGAAGAAATGCAAAGGAAATACTGTATTTGATGAAATCTCAGACGGGCTGCAGCCGGCACAGTTGTGTGAGATTAATAGCTGATTGTGGTTCTGTCATACATGCAGCGTCTACTGGCAGCTGCTCTAGTACCACAGTGCTGTGCAAGACGCCAAGGGAACGATAGTCACAGATCTAGTTAACGCAGAAACAGTAGCTGTGTGCATGTCCTGATTTTTTTGCGGAAACATCTCCAACTCTATAACATTTTGTTTATGCTAGATAAAGCGACCAACATCTAGCTATGTAATCATCAGGCATTAGGTCATGTTTTGTAACCCATTTATTATTCAAGCTGGGATTTAAAAAAACAGATTCCCTCCAGTTTTGTTTGGTTCGGAAAGCAATCATTAGCGAATGCCGAACAGGAAAACCTGCTTTGTTTTCCACTCGTTCTCTTCAAATAAAAGTCAAATGTTCTCCCATTATCCAGTGTCTATTTCTGGTTCCACTGAAATCTGGCAAGCTAGCAATTATAAAAAGTCACTAACTCATGTAGATAATAATTAGCCTCAGTCAACAACATATATTTTAATTTGTTCTTGAGAAAGACACTAAGACAAAGAGCTGCTTCAGTTTTACTAAAATTATACTTCACTTCTGAAATAGTCTCTTTTTTTTAGTTGTTTTAGCTCCTATCTGAGTACAAGCTGAAGGAAATCAAGTGTATCAGCTATGACAGGTTATCATTTTAACAAAATAATGCCAACATCTCATTCCAAAAACTGCAAAAAATCGGTAAAATAGTTACGTGAAGACAATGAATCCTWAAAAAAAAGTTTAAAAAGACCAACAGTTTGACTCAGGAGAGGGTGTTTGCCTTGAACAGAGGAGTTCAAGTACCTGGGATTCTTGTTCATGCCTACAGTTCTGAGGGCATTGCTTTTGTTTGTGGTTAAAAAGAGGCTAAGCCTATGTTATGTTTCAACTGTCACCTATGGTCATGAGGTTGGTATCAAGAGAGCCAGAAGTACTTAGAAATAGTGGGAGTAGCACTATCATCCAGAGGGGGCTGGGAGTAGAGGTACTACACTCTTTACACTGAAAAAATGTTGTGTGGTGTTTCAGGTTTGCCTCATTGCTTTTATTTATTTATTAATTTATTTTTAGGAAAGTCCCAATGGGAGGCCAGACCCAGAACTTGCAAGGAACCTGAAAGGGTTATGTATCTGTTCTGACTYTGACCTGAGGATGTCTTGGGAACCTTCATGACCCAGCAACACATCAGAAAAGTTGATGGTYGGATGGAAAAGTATGCGGTTTGCTTAACTCATAGGTTACAAACGCATTTGAAAATAAGGCYGATTTATGTATCAGAGGTCAGCGTTCATATCCAAGACACAAATTACTGTGTTTTCTTCTTCAATAAATTCTACGGACCTTATACCTCGGTCAGTGCTTATCTGAAAGCATCATCAAGTAAAAAAAAAGTTTACAAATGCTTGCCTATAATTGTGAACCCCGTGTTCCACTTCGTGTAGCTGTAGTTCCAAATTAGTCGAAGTTCAACCTATAATTAACATCCCACATGAAACTTAAAAGGAAAGTTGAAAGCCCAAAGGACTTTATGGACCCTGTTTAGCATGGTTTGATCAGAATCTACCCTTCATTCAAYATGAGCTTTGGCTGAAATCTGATTCTTCACCTTTTGGAATATTTTGTATACCAAGATTAGAATATATATTTTAAAACATAAATGTTTGAAAAAACAATATGTCTCCCATATTCCTTCAGATCAAATACACRATACAGAAGGTTTGACCTTGTGCAGAGACAATATAATGCATTAAATACAGTATGGGTTTGGGTAACATAAAAAAAGAACAAGTTAAGAAAAATGCTTTGCATCCTTCAGCCACTGGCTTTTCTGTCCTCTTTGTAGACGTGCAATGAATTCTTCAAGTTAACTTTAAATACATTTTGTGGGTTCTCCTTTGACCTTTAGTGACTACACCATAATAACTCTTATTAGATACCCGCGCACGGTTACAATCCTAAAATCAATGCTATCACTGCATGTGCTTTCAGCAAACTGGTTGACCTTTCTGTCCCACCTGAATCCAATAAAGCACTAATTGAAAATGAGTTGCATGAGCCAGATATATTTTTGGAGCCAGGCAGCAAAATCAAACGCTCAGGTTTGTTCAGTTTACAACACATTGCAGTGAAGTATGAAGATCATAAAGGTCACTTTACAGGGAAAAAAACCTTTAAATGTTTTATTCTTTGGAGTCCCCACGTATCTGTCATAGCATTTTGTTCAAAGTCTGGTGTATTTTTTTATACTGTCATGGCAACTGGTTCAAAATAAAAAATATCAAAATGATATACTCTTGTAGCATATACAGTAATCTTGACATTTAAAATTGATTGTTTTCTTTAATGTATAAGGCACTTAACAGCAAAAAAAATTATAATTATCTTTGTATTGTCTTAATTTAGTGTTTGGCTTTGTATTTAATTATTATTGTTTTAAGCGGAACTACTTGTTTTTATAGTGAATACTCTTGTTTTGTGTGTATTTTGGAGTGTTTTCAGTTGTTTGTAGATCAGTCTGTCTTTGTTTCTGTCCATTTCTCTCAGACATCCTTGTTTTTTCACACTTCAYTCACACCTGCTCTGCATCTGATAATCAGCCCAGCTGCTCTCTCTTAGTAATCAGTCTCTCTGATACTTATACCCCCTGATCTCTTCACCACATCATTAGATCATCTTTYCACCTTGTCAAGTTGCTTTGAAAGAACATGCAGGTAGTGCCATTTTTGCCTAAAATGATAAAAGTAGTAGTCCTTGAAATAATGCAYATTGMCCATGGCCAAGGTTTTTACAAAGATCCTGATCTTTATTAGGTATTACCACACCAATGTTTTGTTCATTTAAATCAGTTTCMTGCTCCTGGGTGATAATCAGCTGTAAATTCTATAACACCCGGCCCCCAACATAATCAATGTACAGGTTAGATATAAAGCTCTGAATAATGTTTGCAATATAAAGGAGCAACGGGGTAATGGTGCACCTAAGGAAATGCTTTTTTTAAAGGGATCCCCGATTAGTTGTAACATTAGACTTTATTTGATAAACATATATTTTAACTGTAAAATAAAGACTGTAAAAATACTGTAGGATGTTTAGTTTTGTAAATTTAAAAAAATAAATTTTAACATGGATGGAGCCATTTTATGTACACGCAAAGCATTCTGGGTAAATGGTGACATGGGTAGGTCATCCGTGCGAGGCTGCTAGGCGAGCTATATCCACCCTGAAGGTTAATCTTGGACAATATCTGATGATCGACTCTTTTAAATGAAACCAGAGAGCGTTGACAGAGAGGAGAAGGTAGAAATGACTCAGCCTGGAACTGAAAATATGGATGGAGGACAACAGAGCTGCTTCATGGAAGAAGAACCTCAGCTTAGCCTGTTAGCCTTCGCACTGACTCTATATTGCCTTATATGTATTAGCTTAGCGCTAGCGTGACAAACAAGCTAAACTGAGGTCCTCCATCCATATTTTCAGTTACAGACTGAGTCATTTCTACCTTCTCCTCTCTGTCAACGCTCTCTGGTTTCATTTAAAAGAGTCGATCATCAGATATTGTCCAAGATTAACCTTCAGGGTGGATATAGCTTGCTAGCAGCCTCTCACAAAGGACCTATCCATGTCATCATTTACCCAGAATGCTTTGCGTGTAAATAAAATGGCCCTGTCCATGTAATATATCATTAAACTTTTAGTTTAAAAATTATAAAAACTGAACATCCTACAGTATTTTTACAGTTTTTATTTTACTGTTAAAATTTATGTTTATTAAATAAAGTCTAATGTCACAACTAATCGGGGATCCCTTTAAACTCGTCTTTTTGAATTGGCAAACTCCCTCTTGATTACAGCTGCATTGTTTGTTTTATGTTGTATTTGGATTTTGTCTTTTTTATTACAGTGTTTGTCTGTGCTTGTTTTGAGTGGTCCAACTAAGAGGTGTAGATTCATAAACCACATACTCCATTAATCACATTTATACACAGATACAGACGATTCTAAAGCAAGGATCTTTCACCCTGTTTCTCGTGATCCTGCATGTTTTAGATAAATGGTTCCCAAACTTTACAGCTACTGACCGACAAAATAACAGCAGCAGAGACCTGTACCCCATCTACTGATTGGGTGATAAATATTGGCATCAGGTCGAATAAACRAGGGTTAAGTAACAACTGGCATTATGCTAATTTCGGCCATTTTTAAGTACACTAACCTCACACTTTTGTAACAAGACAAAGTTGTTAGTAGTCATTTTTAACTGTGAATAATACTGAAAATCTGTTCAAGACCCCACCTTGATGTTTCGGGACCCGCAGGGGGGTCCTGACCCCCAACTTTGGGAACCAGTTTTGAAGGTTTCCCTGCTTCAACTCACCTGACATGAATGAGATACTGGAAAGGCCTTTTGTTAAACTTTATTTCATTCTGAGTGAGTAATTGGATCATTTGAATTTGGCGTGCCGAAGCAGGGAAACGGCTAAAAATGCGGGATGGTGGGTCACCCTCGTTAACGGTTCCAGGATTTTTGAAACACCACAGATTTTTCTAACCCACACATTGACTCTTGTATTAATCAGAGTTGAATTTCTCTACATATTAAATGCAATGTATAACAGGAAGTGCTGTTTATACGTGAAACATGTAAGGTTCTTGTGGAACCAAAACCAGATTTAAAAAGTGCTAAATAAGTGTGGCTCAACTGAATTTGTAGAGCCAAACTTTTCTCACTTTTGTTTGTTTTTATCACTGAATCATAAGCGTTTTCACAGAGAGATGCAACACAAAAACATAATATATTGGTTAATATTCTAAAAGAAGCTAATTTACATAACTGTAATAACAGAGCGACTGAAACAATTTGGAAATTGCGGGGCTTCGTTTTACACAATCTTTAAGTCGTTTCATAAGATCCGATGGGTTTCTGCTTTCCTTTTGTTTGTGAGAGCGCTGTCAAAAAAGGCCATCAGAGAGTGTGAACATGGGGGYGGCGAGCGCCTCACACAGTGATTCTGTCCCACAGTCTGTTTGTGTTCCACTCATACAGTGTAGTCTCTGGACTCTGTCAGCACTCCTGTTCCTGTCAAGTCAAATAACAGCATTTCTCGCTCTGACAGAAAGCCAGAGAGGGTTACAAAAAGAGGAGAAGTGTTGTAAAAGTGTGCTGAACCGGAGCTCATGTCCGCAGCAGAATGCAAACAAGAAACCCTACTGRTTTCGCAACACATCGGCAATCGACRAACTCAAACAACCTAAAAARAAAGGAGTGCTCACTGTCCTTTTATGCTGGCATTTCTTCCCAAATGTCAGATCATTCACCTAGAAAGAGTTACACAGACCTTCAGGGATTGTGTTTGAGAATGTCAAACTAAACAACGACTATGTACAAAGCTTTGGATGAAACGGAGTCCGAACTTCTTATGGCGAATCCTAAGGGAAGGTGARACAAGCAGGTCTCCGATGACTCAGTGGCCCTGTGCTCGAAAAGCACACATGCAATCTCGGGCCATGTTTTCTCTTTACCAACCGAGCCATGTTTATCTAGCAGATGCATGTCCTATTTCCTCTGCAGCTCCGAATAATACCGCGTGTACTTCAGCGACTTTCTCTGACACAACCAAGACCTCCATATAAACCGGACTGTCATCTCTTCTCGAAGGAAGAAAGGCAGACATCCACCACATGCCTTCAAATACGTCTGTGGTATTTACTACCCCTTATCTGGGCTTTGTCTCAAGTTTACTTTTAAAGATAGTCAATAAAAATTGAACTGGCTGACCAWATAAAAAGTAACCACTGTTTATAATGTTTAAGGCTGTTTAAATGTAAGAGTGGAAGAAAAGGGGTAACTTATACAAGTCCTTAGACGAGTGCAAGAATAAGAGGGTGATTATTAGTGACCTGATTAGTATTAACCTAAAAAGAGATGCACATAGCGTTAGCACTGTTCCATCAGATGACTAAACTCGTACTCTAGTGTCTCATGGRGAGCTGAATGTTTACCTTTTGATTTTATCCACATTACCCAGGGTCAGAGATTGTGTTAATCTGTTGAGTGTGTACACAGCACAGAGCTTTATGTCGAGTCATTGCTCTAGTTCAGCTTTGATTTCAGACATGGGTCTTTTTGACTGTCTATGAAAAAGGCACCATTTAAAATTTTTCTTCCTGAATCAGTTTCATCAATGTGCTGGTTTCTATAAGGATTAGAGAATACGATAAAACAAACAATCTGCTTTTAAACTTACAGATGAGTTCTTGTTGAATTATGTAACATGCAACAGTGGATAATTGCATCTTAAAGTGAGACTCTGATTATAAAGAACCCACCTCAGGCTGAATCTGAACTTCTGGAAAAATTCCATGTGTTTCAAAAAAGGATATTACAATGTGTATTTTCTTTGTACTGACACAATTACATCTTCAGGCTTTTTGCTAAAGCAAAGCCAATGTAAGTATGAAAAAAATCACTGTTGTACAACCATTTAGATTAGTTTAAAAAAAATTAACTTTTGAGATTTAAAAAAAAAAACAACTACATGGTCAAAAAAAAAACCATCTGGAAAACCTGTGTTGTTTTTTCCACTTTATTGTACTATGTTTGTTTAAATATGCTCAAAAATAGACCTGTGCAACACGTAGAAGAACCACACACAGCCCACTGGCAGAAGGGCAGGGCAAGATGTTTTTCTAAGGGGTGGCAAAGAGGTACAAATAAAGAGAAGCATTCTGGAATTGAAAATCAAGATGGTCATCACAGCTAATTCCAGATGTCCTTGATTCAGCTGTTTTAAGAATCATTGAGCTGAAATTTGTGTGATCATGGCTGAGAATGATCCAAAAATATGCTGGATGCAAGTCTTATTATTCAGCCATTTTTGACCTAAAAAGCTGATGATTAGTGTAGAAAGTAGCTGAAAATAATATTTACCCAATTCTAAATGCTAATTAAAAAATTCAAGATGGCCACCACAGCTACCTTCAAAAGACTAGAATTCAGCAATTTTATAACTTATTGTGATGTTTGCTGTAGAGTAGCTAAGAATGATCACATGCCAATTGCTGACAATAATACCAAATAAAGTGAATGCCAATCATTTTTATAGAAGGCTGAACATTCAGCCATTTTTAAATATACACAGGTGAAAATATATATAGCACTGTAGTATCAGAACAATATTTAACAAAATCTGAATGCAAATACAAAATCCTCACCCACTTGTTGTTGTTTTGTTTTTGGAGTGGCACATGGGGTGGCTAATCAGGTGCTAGGCCACCCCAGCCACCCCTCTGTCTCTACCCCTGGCTTCAAGTACACCTCGCTACAATAATGGGCGGGGTCGGGTCCGATGTGTCAGACCCATACCATGTTTGGAAGTTACCATACCATATTTGGAAGTAGCATCATTGCACTCCGGAAATGAAGGGGGCGCTATTTCCTATACCAGGTTAACCTGAGACATTAAGCCTCTGGAGTTGTCTTTTAAGAGTTTGAGGTCAGGGGGATGGATAGAAATGAATCATTAAGGGTTAACCTGAGGTTTTAAATTTGTGGGGTGAATATGATTCATTTAATGCTACTTCCAAATATGGTATGTCTGACACATCGGACCCGACCCCACCCCTTACTGTTTGCTGCAGCGAGGTGCCTCTCCCTGGCTTGGCACCTATTCTTCTCGCTGCTCACCATCTTGGTCACACACTGCTATGGGATGGCATCTCGTTTAGGCTTTCAGCATAATGTTAGGCAGGTTCAAAGTTACTGTATTTACAAAACTGGGCCTTGCATGCTCACATTTGCTAATAGGCTAATTTATATACAGTATAAACCACCAGTTAGCAGAAGTGCCAAAAATAGTTTAATGGCAATGTAAACAATGGCCGCCGAACAAATAAACAGTATATAAACAGAACAAGTAAATCTCCAGGACAAGAAGAAATAGATTTATTACTACCATCAAGTGCACAATGCCTTTATTTGGTGAATGTTTCTGTTTATCAGCTTCTGCCAGACCAGTAATTAGGACAGCAATACCTCCAGGAAGACAGTTTCACTGTTATTGCCTATTCAAAAGAAATCAACTTGGCACTCCATTGACTTGCACTTAAAAGTGAATTGATTAATGYCTGGTTACTTGTAATGCACCACAAATTCTGTAGAGCAATCAATGGTAAATGAACACAACTCTTATTGGTGCGTATAGAAAAATGTGGATCAGTTTTTGGTTTGATTTTTTTTTTTTTACCTTCCTGTTCCACACTGCCTATTTGTCTAAATGATTTTCAGRTACTTTTTGTATCTGTATTGAAGTCTTTCCTCCCCAGAACAATCGAATTCTTCCACCACAGTAAAACAAAGACTAGTTCCAAGACTGTGTACCCTCGTCTCCCGTCCCCTGAAATACCAGGCTCTCTTCCTGTAGGCTAATTGCTTGTTAGCGCTCCTGGCCAACCAGAAGCAAAAGTCACACAGGGCTACTTCATACACGCCCACACAAGGAGCATCTGCCGCAGCTCAGCAAGATATTAAGGCGCTCTGTCATGTTTGTGCCAGTTACGGGACAAGAGCTTGCGACATCATTTGGAGCGATTGCTCCTATGGTGAAGATTTCAAAGTAAACTATTAGAAAGGTGAAAACATCCCCATCTTTATGTATGTCTCATGTTTTGTTCTCCATATGATAAGGCTTATTGAAATGTTTTCATTGTACCTCAATAATATGAAATCTCTCATTTGGCGGAGAAGCTTTGACCTTATCACCTGCTGCTCAAAGTGAAAGGGCGATGTTTTTGCCGTAAGTGATGTGCGTCAACCAATTTAAGTTTTGAAGTCCCAGAGTCAACTGATCTTTGGAAAAAAACTATCTTTAACTCGGCTACATTAATAAGTATTAGGTACAATTTGGTGTGGTAGTACAGGAGTTGTCATTTCATATGTAATCTAAGGGCAGTAGCTGAGAGTCAACCCACACCTTAAAAGCTAGCATGAAGTTGCGTGTAACAAGTTAAATTCCCTAACTTCTCATCATAGCTTCCCACTCTGGCAATTCAAGAATCCCATCATAAAGCTATTCCGTTCTTCTGGCTATTAAAACAACCTGTCTCTGTCAAGTCATTGAAATAGGAACAATTTGTGGAATCATGATTYAAAAAAAAAWGTCCAAGCCAAAACTTGAGTGGTGGTCTGGAATTATCTGGCACTCATGTTTTGAGTAATTTAAGAGCAGGGTAATGGTGGCCCAGCATTAACGCTGGCTGAACAGCAAGTCTGAAGAGCACTCGAGGCTTGTGGAGTGTGCCGAACGTTCGACAGATTCTTAGGATGGAGCAACGATGGCTGCGACAGTTGTTGTTTGGATTCAGCTGCTGTTTTATGCAGACAAAAACGACGCCGGTAAAATTAAACTCTCCGTTGTTGTAAAGTTGCTCTGCCAAGGACGATGTGCATCCAGTTTGATAAAAAAAATGCAGCTCTGTGACATGAATAATAAAACAGGGTAAACAGATTACAAGGTTTTCGAAGGTCTTTAAAGTTCTTCTGTATTAGAYGCCTCTAAATTACAAACAAATCTTTATTGACTGCAATGCTGCACCACTATAAAGCCTGGTTTTGATTAAAAGCAAGGCCTCACAGCCCCCACCTGAAGATTAAGTTCCAAGGTTTAATGACACAAACCGTGCTGTGAGCCACTGCCAGGTCTGCAGTACGACAATGCAAACAATTTGCAGAAACATCTTTGTGTCTCATTAAAAGTCACTGTGAAGCTATTTCAGGCATTGCACAATCTCCTATTTGATTTAAATCGAATAATCTTTGAACAAACTATCTGTAGTCCAAACAGTTACCTGAAAACGTTACAAGTGTCAGACTTTAAAAGCAGGTATTTCAGACCTACTCCAGAAACCTAAACAGTTTGTGTGAGATGTTTAAATAGGGATTAATGGGTAATTGAAGTGTTTAAATTCCACCTCGGATCCTAATCCTCACTTATGTAAACATTTACTTGAAAAAGACAAGCTTTGCTTTCATTCACTTTGTTTTAGCAACTTTAGCTTTAAAAACCTATTTAAAGGACAAGTATTGTGAAATCTGAAGGCGATTAAACATTATATTCATTTAACAGATAGAGATGCAGCATGTGGAAGGACCATACACAGCCCAGGGCTGGCACCTCCTTATTCTGCTCACCATCATTTGAGCATAATCCTGATTCTAGCATGGTGTTTGAGTTTAAAGACATATTTACCATAAGYAGGTTCAATACATTTATAAGGCTTGGTCTTTTATTATTCAAACCGTATCGCTGTTTCACTGAAAAATGTTTCTGCATAACTAGGGCCCTATGATTTCCACAATGCGGAAAAGGCAGATGAAATCGCAGAATTTAACAAACAAAATGTGAAATCTCACTGGTACCCATAGCCAGCAGTCAWAGAMGGGTAGGGTAMACCCTGGACAGGTCACAAGTTCACCACAGGGACACATAGAGACAACCATTAACTCTCTCATTCACAATAAAACATCWCGTTTTTGGTTTGTGGGAGGAAACCAGAGTACCCAGAGAAAACCCACACATGCACGGAGAGAACATGCAAACCCTGGCCAAAAACGGTCCCTGGGCTGGGATTCAAAATGGCAACCTTCTTGCTCAGAGTCAACAGCTCTACCAACTGAACCACCATGTCACCCCTTTTACTGTTCATCTGTCACATTATTTTTCAGTCACTTTATAATTACTTTRTAATTGCACACTTTGTAGGTTAATAAAATATAGTTAAAACAAAAATGCAGAATTCTGGGGTGGGGGGGTATGAATTTAGAAAAATAACGAAAAAGCTGAATTTTCTGCTTAAAGGCACAGTGTGTAGGATTTGTTGTTTTCAGCGACATCTAGTGGTTGAGTGGTTGAATCATCCTCCCTGGTCCTCCCCCCACCCCCA
>NW_013952664.1:128341-130866 GCF_001266775.1 Austrofundulus limnaeus
AATATTAGCCAATGGCCTTTAACTATTTATATTTTTAATTAATATTAGCCAATGGCCTTTAACTATTTATATTTTTAACTTGCATGGAATCTATTAAAAGTCAAAATGTGTTTAATATCTTACAGGAAGATCCATAAGTGTCATAAATTTGGGGAAAACCCAGATTAGTGACAGACGTTGATGCCCACGACCAAATTTAAAGCTTCAAAGTGACATTTTCTCAACCAATCGATGATGTCAAAGTGCCCTGCATCCATCTTTTGATGTGGCCCAGAACACCCCATGTCAGTCTCCAGCTGGAACCAAAGGAAAAAAAAAACAACTACCAGGCTTTCAAGTACAGATCGTGACAACATCAAAGGAYGCGTCACAACCTACAGGTTGGAAAGAAGGGATTTGTCATAAAAGAYGTCCAACGCAGATGACACATTCTTGGTCACGGTTATTCAGAAGTAGTGTGAACGTGGACTGCTTGTGCCGATTAGAACCGCTCCAAGAGTCTTTTGATTCAAGAATTAGTGCTCATTTAGTGGGAAAAAGAGTATTAGAAAAGCAGCTCACTTTATTCAACAAGTAGCCAGAAGCGCCACCATTGGCTCTCTTCACCAGGATCCTTCTTTGCTAACAAGTTTTTCAACTTAAAAGATTAAACATGGTCATTACGTGTTCGGCTCGCTTGTGCCATTCTGAAGTGGAAGACAAATCTGCTAATGCAGGCCTGAATTAATGTCAGAGTATTGATTTATGAGCCCTGACTTGAGAACTGTGTCTGAACAGCGAACGTTGGTGTCGCATGAGATGATTGCCTCCGGAGTGAGACGAAAACAGTGCGTTGCTGGTGATTTGCTTTAGACTGGTGTTGAAAAGAAGTTTTAACTGTTTTGGTCAAACCTCGTCTTGCAGAAATCCTCAAAAAATATGTTGAGGACAATTCTGAGTTACTACCACACCAGATTTCAGCTGAACATCTCTCCATTTGACTGAGTTTCAGTCATCTTTGTTTTGGCTAAAGTTGATTAGCTGTGGTGTCCATCTTAATTTGGGGTGACTCTAAAATGTAATCAGTTGCAAATGTGCATCTAATGACTATTGAGATTTTTATTCCAGTTCATTCAATGGTTCATGGCATATTTTACTAACACAGACAGGGTTGATGCCAATAGTTAATGTCAAAATTTTAAGCATAAAATTAGTACAATGTGTAGTGGTTGAAGTATGTGTTGTGATCAATATTAAGCCATGACTACAGCAAATTTGAGCTCAATATCTGTAAAATTTGCTGAGTTATTGGCATTTTTTGGGTTAAGTTTAGTTGGCTGTGACAGACATCTTGAATTTATAGACTCCGAAAGTTAAACAGTTGTAGATATGAATCCTACGATTAAGTTTTGTGATTTTTATTGCAATTCTTCCAATGATTCATTGCAAATTTTACTAACAGATAGACGGTGTTGATGCCAAAAGTTAATATCAACGTTTTAAGCAGAAATATAGCAGAATGTGTAGTGGTTGAAGTATGTGTTGAGATCAACATTAAGTCACAATCACACAAATTTTTAGCTAAACATCTGTAAAATTTCCTGATTTATAGGAATTTTTGTGGTTGCTAAGATTAGTTGGCTGTGGCAATCATCTTAAATTCAATAGACTCCAAAAGTTAATTAGTTGTAGACGTACAGTACATCTCTTTACTTTCTGAGTTTAATTAAGATCAGTTGGGTGGTTCATGAGCTATTTTGCTAACAGACAGCAAAGTTTGTAGCACTCATCATCTCAGCTACTAACAAAAATACATCTGTAGCTCTGTGTGATTTGCTGAACCTTGTCCATTTATGTTTTGGGCTAATATTTTGCTAACGCTACAGAAAAAAAGCGCACAATCACCCATCACCTCTGGGTGATAATGAATCCACACAGGCTGCAAACTTCCAATAGATGAACTATGTTCACGGAATAGATTTCAGTGTCACAGAAACCATTCAAATGTTGATGAAATATGCTGAGCGAGCGCTTCGAGTCGTTCTTGCTCCACTAATTCCAAGTCTTTTGTTACAAATGCAATTACTCCGGTTTGTTTCATCCAACTCTCTCTGTCTGCTAGATAATGACCTTAAAGCAGGGGYGCCCAAACATTTTCCCCAAGAGGGCCAAAGTGAAAATCTATCCGGGGCTGCGGGCCAAATGCAGTAATATAACACTTGAAATACAAATACTTTTAAAGTAAAGTTCTTTATTTTTAATCATTAAACTTGCAGCAAGTGAGGTGGTCTGCTTTTGTTTTACTCTGTGCAATTAGAGAAAGTCTGTCATACGKTCAAGTAGCAAAGGCTCATGGGACTTTAATGTCCCTTGAGCCTTTGCTACTTAGATAGTCAGCACCATGAGTGAGGACTATCTGCACAACAGCCCTTTATATAGTCATTGGGCCAATAGATGAATTGACTAAGTGGAAATACTGTGTTTCTAATAGGACGACAGCCTATTATGTCAACTGCTGGTGGGCCAAATCAAATGGCCTGGCGGGC
>NW_013952664.1:130944-131616 GCF_001266775.1 Austrofundulus limnaeus
TGACAGGCAGCTAGCATTAGCATAATTGATGCTACAGGGAGAGTGACCACAGCGACGCAGAAAGTTACATCTCTGAACGGTCTGAGGTAGAGGATTTTCACCAGCACCGGACAGAGGAGGTGACAGCCTGACATAAAAAAATAAAAGCATACAGCTGCAGCTGCTCACAAGATCACTAGTTTAAATCAGGAATAAAAGCGTTGGGTCTTGTTTGACTGAAGTTCGGTCCGGTTCGCATACATTTCAACCTCTTTAGACGTTTACCTGTATAAAGAGCCCTAAAAACCCATAAATTTTGCWAAAAGTCCATACAACTCGCACCCGCGGGTGGGGGACATGAAAGCACCTGCTGAAGGAAAGGAGAGAGGAAAAAGTAACTTATTTCTAGCRGCAGAACAGGTTGGAAGATGGCTGTTTGATGTTATTTGTTGTTTTTTTAAATCATCCTATAGGCTCTGACATGTTAGATAAATTTGAAAAWGAGGTTTTYAAAATATCCGTAAGACTTGAAAAAATCCGTGAGATTTCTCTRTACGTCCGTATASCTGCAGAATGACGTAAAATCCTTATAACCTACAGATAATCTGTACAAGTTGGTGTGTGGGTTCGGGCTGAAACTGCCCCGCTGCCTTTCTTTCCCCTCCTCCCCTCCCGCTGTGCAGGACGTACTGC
>NW_013952664.1:131875-135151 GCF_001266775.1 Austrofundulus limnaeus
CTAGACAGTTTATCAGCTAAAAAAAAGTTACTTTTGGGGTAAGTTACTCTATAAGAAGGAATCGCCCTCCTCCCATCCTTTCCAATCAATGCCACTTCATGCAGTCGTGTAGTGGCACCTTGTATCGTAAAGCCCCGCAGTCACACAGCATCTGATAAGGAGGAAGGGGGGACGATGGCCTTTTGTCCTTCTGTCAGAGTACTGCATCAGGGCGGGAAAAGCTCCATCATCCGGCGGCCACACACCGCACATTTAGGCCTAAATCCACTTTTAGATACCCGTGTGCGTCAGAGCCATCCCCACTCTGTCAGTCACCGGCGGCACAAGCTCCGCCCCCAAACATAAACACATTCATTTTATGTCAAACTCCATCCTGAAATCTCCTTTCATCTCCTCTTCCGGAACAGTTCCATACATTACCCTGAGCAGTTTTTTTTCATGATTTGCCTATACGCGGGGACGAAACAACAGCAACAAAAAAATAACATTTTAATTCTGTTAAAAAAAGGGGAAAATAAAATAAATAAGGGTGTAATGACAAGAAAAGACTGCGATTAGAGCAGGAGCTCGCTCGCTGCGGTTGAAAGCGTGCTAATTAGACATTCCTTTCTGTGCGTGCCAGATACAAAGATTCGCTAATGTTGCAGCCTCTCTCCAATCAACGCGCATACACGTCCACAGATGATGCATCCCAATGTTTAAATTTAACTTGTTGTTTTTTATTATTTAACAAAAGCAACCTCCTCTTGAAGAGCTGCCAAATGCACAGAAASAGAAATATGTGTTCATGCTGGGATGCAGCTTTGGCAGGACTCCCCTCCTTCAGCTTCTTTTTGTTTTTTCCATCTAAATTCAGCTAAGAGAGTAAAAAAATAAATTTTTTTAGCAAACAGATGGCGTCATTTTGATATTAAAATGTCAGCAAATCAAACTGTATGTTTGGTCTGTAAGTAGTAACGTCAAATATAAATCATCATTTGATTTTACACAATAAACTTATACATCTGCACCAGCTCACATGCAGTCATATTCGTTATGCAGCAGAGCTGAGGGCAAGTCACAGAGCAGTCCTCAAAGAACCTCAGACCTAAACTGAAATAAATAAATAAATAAAATCATCAACCAAATCAGGAATCATCAACGTCAGCTTAGACAAGAGAGGAGGAAATGGGTCCCAGAACAAGACGTAACGTTTAAAAATGCATGTAAAGTTGTGGGAAAATTGGACGAAATTTCTATTTTTTTAAGTTCATGCAAAGAGGAAAAAAAATCATTAAAGTGTATTTTAGTTTGTTGCATTTMGTTTAAATTTAAGCTGCTTCTTTGCTTTTAGGAAACTGTAAAATTTTCTAATCTGTATTTATACAGGGGGGTAAAAATGCTCCTCTGGAATGTGTTTGGCACCTGCTGTGATCCAAACAGGAGGAAAAATGGGGGATTTTTGGGTCCTGATATATTTTTAAACCCAGGTAGGAAAACCTAAAAAGGTTGAGTGACATCTTCGGGACTGTTTCTGTCGCTTTAATTCTGAACTTGTCACAGCTTTATCACTGGAATGTAGATGTTAAAAAAAAATAAAAATAAAAAAGGAAACTTGTTGCTTTTCTAAACTGTGATGCAAGAAACTAAAGCAGAACAGTAAAGAAAGCAACCCAACTCAATGAGATCACTTGGTGCTCATAAATGAGCCTAAAAGTCATCAAATCCACAGCAAAATGAGACCCATCAGGTTGTTTCTTGTCAAACAGTGAATCTGTCAGAACTGCAGAATCCTTTCCAGTTTTGGAGCAACATGGTCCCTGCAAGTGAAAATTCAACAACAACYAAATCTAACTTCCCTGCTTCCCCAAATATCCACTCAGTTTCTTCCCTCTGCTCTCATTTATCCACCTAAACAACAGAATAGACTAAAATTGCAACAAACTGTTAAAAAAAATCATCTTTACCTGTTTAAAACACGGATCCCCCAGCGTCCTCAGCTGGGTTTATTGAGAGCGCGCGATCTGTAAAGACATTCATTGCGTTTTTATTTGGGGGGGGGGGGGCAGACCCATCTCAGTTTGAGGCTGTTGCGCTTTTACGCGCGCCTGTTGTGGCCGCGACCGTCTGATTYGGCACAGTTTGAACGGGATACTGGGTGATTGTTGGTGCAGAGCCGCGGCTTTTGCGCGTCGTTCGACCGATGAGCGCGCAGAAACTGAACGCGCGGCGCGAACACGCGCGCTACAGGAAGCGATTTTTTTGTGGGGGGAGGGGGGGTGTAAAATATAAGATATGTTTCAATAAATCAGAAAGGAACCGGATTTTTTAGTTGGGAAAACATGAAGGGATTAACACCGTTTTGGAGAGAATTTACGCACTTGTCCGAATCCAAAAGAGCGCAGGTGATTTCCTCTGAACCACTGCGCAATGTCTTTGAAACAAAAYAATAAATGCAAATAAAACAAACATGAGCTGAAATGAGGAGGAAACCGGGAAAAAGAGCATGCAGCTCCACGCTTGTTACAGTGATGGACATTTGATGAGAGCGCGCGCAACGTTGGCGCAGAGTGACCGTTTTCCCTTCTTGCGTAATACTGACTCGAAACGTTCATGGAATTTAAATAATGAGAAAAAAACTAAATTAAATCCATAAAATAGATCATGTGAAGCAGGACTAATCAGATATTTCTGCTTCATATTTAATTTKATTAAAGCAGCTGGTGTTAAAGTTACACACCACTTCTCTCTTAGACAACAACAACAACAAAAATCAACTTTAAAAAAATCTTGAAATCTTGCAGAAAACTTGCAATTTCCCACCTCGTTGTCTTTGTTTTGCGCACCGAAGGACCACGACGTTTGTAATAATAATAATAAAAAAAGATGGTGGTCAAAACAAAAAAAATAATAATAATAATAAAAGAAAAAAAAAAGTCCAGCAGCAGGTGCAACCTCTGACCACAGCCAGGTCCTTCTGTCGGAATGTCCTTGAGCAGAACCGCAGCTCAGTCTCCTGGTTTAGATAAAAACCTTTCAGACATTCCGGCTGATTTTGACGTAGCCTATACAGAGGAGGAGGGGGTGGGGGGGCTGCTGCTGGTGGTGGTGGTGTGTGTGGGGGGTGTTCAGGTATGAGCTTACCTGCGCGCGTGCTGTGCTGTCGCCGTCTTTTTGGTCCGCTTCATGGCACCGCGGCTGCATGTCTGCGCGAGGACATGCTCGTGGAGAGACGGAGCTTTTTGGAGACGAGGAGCGCATCGGCTGGGAGCCGGAGAAAGTGGGAGGCTGAGGGGG
>NW_013952664.1:135921-138051 GCF_001266775.1 Austrofundulus limnaeus
TTCTGAGTGTTTTATGTGCTGCAGAACAGGAACCTGCTGTAAAACAGCAATTATGCTGAGTTAGGCTTGATTTTTAGTAATCTTTTCCTGTTAAATAAATAAATCAAATMAAATAAAATCAAATCAATGACTTATTTTAACAGGAAGAAACCTCTAGAAGAGCAGCCATCTTGCACAAATGTCCACAAATGTTTATTTATTTTTTTTTATGAGGATGGGGGGTGAAGCGGGACAGAGGACTTGAAGCTGCGGACAAAACGATGCCTTTTTTGTCATAAAGCGGCAAAAATAAGAGCTGGCGTCTGCACTTTGAATGGAGCAGCAGTAGAACTAAGGGACCTGAGGAAACCCAACCATAACTCTAGGATTTATCAAAAAAGGAAAGTCTTAAATCTGGTCCAAGGAGTCAGCCTCACACAAAAACTGGTAGTTGGTTTCAAAAAATTACGTTTTAATTTCAAAACTCTGTAGGAACCGCAAGTAAACCTGCAGTCTGAGAGTGAAGTGCAACACAATAAACAATTCAGTGTTTTTATAAGGTGAAGCTGAGCATTGGAAGACTTAAAATTTTATGAATTTAACAGGGAGCCAGAGTAGAGAGGCTGAAACTGAAGAAATTTGAAACATCTGTTTAATAAAAAAATAAAAAAATAAAATAAAATCACGGCCTAAAAATAACAGATGCATGGAGCAATTGTTCTGCATCATTTTAAAAKATGTTTCTAATTTTAGGTGGAAGAAAGCAGTACTGATAACATTTTTTAATGTTCGGGTAAAATCATGATCAAAAGTCTGATTTATGATAAAACATGTATATATTTCATAACCACCTATTAGACAGCTGATATTCTGTCTGATTTAACGTAGTTGATAATTAGGTCCCTGGTATTAAAAGCTTAGTATAGTTTCAACATAATCCTTGTTTTATGAAAACCTGTCAAATAGAGAAAAATAAGCAGAATGTTTTTACTGACATCTACTGGGGACCGAGTCTTTGAAAGTTTGCTCTCTTTTCCTTACAGTTTGCAACGTGCCGTCTTGACTCAGCAACTAATTAAATGTATAAGATGGTCATGGGTTTATGGGAAAGTTTAAATTATTTAACAATACACCTGCTACTTTTTTATTTGCAGACAGTAACAAGGCTAAAACACATTGTAACTTTTTATTGCTCTTTGATAAAGTGACTTTTTTTTGTCGGTATCTGTGTTCATTTGTCTGCAGTGTTAGCAAAATATCCCATGAACCAGAAGACAGATTTGAATGAAACTCTCAGTAAGCGATATCTAAAGTTATTTTTTATAACTGACTAACTTTTGGAACCAACCCCATTCATGACTACAACCACAGCTTAGCAAACTTWGAAAACACAAACGTGACAATAAATCAGTTAATTTTACACACATTGGGCTAAATCTTGGTGTGGTAGTAGCTGAGTATTAACCCCGACACATAGTTAGAATATGACACATTGCGCAATATCTGTGCTTAAAACTGTGTCATTAACTTTTGGCTTCAACCATGCCTGTCTGTTAGCAAAATAAGCCATTTTCCACAGCACTGAATTTATTAAAACTTTCAAAAAGTAATCGTTGGATGAGCATCTACAACTGATTAACGTTTGGAGTCAGTACAATTCAAGATGGCTACTACAGCTAACTGATATTCGCAAACACAAAATTGATTCTAACTGAGGCAGATTTTCAAATAAGGAGGTAAAACTTGGCATGGTCGTAGCAGAATGTCATTTACAACTCATGTTTTGAGTGCTTCCCATTAGGTAATATTTTTGCTTAAAAATATAACATTAACAATTGTCAGGATCCTCATTTTGTCTGTTAGCAAAATATATTTTAAACCACCTAGCAGATTTTAATGAAACTCTTGGAAAGTATTCACTAGATATACCTTTACAGCTGATTTACTTTTGTAGTCATTCCAATTCAAGATGGATCCCATAGTTAGTCAATATGMGACAGCACAAAAATAACTAACACATCTAATTTTACAGATACTGAGCTAAAAGTTGACTAATTTGATGTCCTGATGCATCTCAGTAATCCAGGTAAAAAATCAAAGGAAAAAAATTGTATAGGTCCTCTGGACGGGTTCTTCTTTAATGAAACATTT
>NW_013952664.1:139431-140792 GCF_001266775.1 Austrofundulus limnaeus
AGAAAAAAAGTGACTAAAGAAAATGGATGGATGGGTATTTCAAGTCTAAAACATCATGTTAAAGTAATAGTTTCAAATGAGTTTATTTTCCCCACAACCTTTAGTCTGACCATCACTAAGTGTGTTTTCCCCAAACTGTTTCAGCTGACATTTGTGTTAGCATCACTGCTCTCCGTGTCTAACGACCCCTGCTGCAGCTTAAATACAGCTGTCCATCAAAATGAGGGTTTTAAACTGCCTATTGATTGCTGGGCTTTCCATCAAAGTAAACAGCTGTCAAGGGGTTCAAATTTGCTTTTGAAAAATCCAAAGTACTACTTCTTTTCATCAGAAGGAWGAAATAATACACTCGGTGTCTTACAGCAATATATTGGATAAATTTTTATGTTTTGAAACTTGTTAAGTTAGGTAAAGTTGAGCTGATTCTGATAACTTAATAAAAATAAGACAGCCAAATGAGGACATTTGGTGCTTTTTAAAATTTCTACACAAAGCTGTTACTTTTTTAAGGAATCAAACAGCTGGAAATAACTTCTGGTAAACATAAAGAAAACAAAATTGTTTCTAGCTTTAAAAAATCTTGGAAAAACTTGCATATCCAACAATTGTCTCACTATCCATCCATTTTCTACCAATTATCTATAGTCTGCAGAGGCAACAGATCCAAGAGGGATACCCTGAGGTACCCCTTCCAAGGGACACCCTCGAGCTCYTCCAGGGATCCCAAGGTGTTCCCAGGYMAGGGAGGAACGAAATCCTTCAAGAACATACTGAATCATATAATGTCCAAACCACCTGAGAWGATTCTTTTTAATGCRAAGGAGAAGCAGCTTTTCCCTGAGCTGCCAGAGATTGACGGACCTCCTCRTGTTACTAAGCCCACCCTAGATCARCCTCTTACATTGGGGATCAATATATCATGACCATAAGTGAGCACTGGAACAAAGCCAGACTAGTTTGTATCAGCTCCTTTTTCACCATGACAGGCCGGAGCAACACCGTCATTACCATCCATCTTCTGCTCCATCACTTATGACTCAAAGCTGCAAATTTGGCTGTCATTGATGCAGTTGCACCAAATCTTTGACATAACTGTCATTTCGTGTGTGTGTGTATGTATGTATATATGTATGCAAAACTGCATGAGATGCACACAAAATGCTTTTGTGAGGTTTGATAAAAACAATCAGTTTGTCTTCATCAGGTGATTTTAAACTGACATGAAAGGCAGCAGGTGATTAGAGCTTTGATTTTTACGCTTCAGTTCCAGATTTTTGGACCGATCAAAATTTATTTGCATCTTTTAAAAATGAGTTTATGGGTGCAGCTGATCATTTTGTGTGACTAACCTGTTAATAATC
>NW_013952664.1:141332-145739 GCF_001266775.1 Austrofundulus limnaeus
GCCCCCAGGTGCGAGTTGTATGGATTTTTTGCAAAATTTACGGATTTTTTAGGCTCGTTATATAGGTAAACGTCCAAAGAGGTTGACATGTATGAGACAACAATATACAGACTTGTTGTTATTGATTTTGTCAACACGAACCGCTACCTGGGAGGCACTACTAGCCCCTCCCCCGTCAGAGTGTCGGAGCAGGATGAGTTTCAGTTGAAACTCTCAGACTGAAGAAGTCCCTTGGAGGAGAGACGAAACATTTCACTAAAGAAGAACCCATCCAGAGGACCCATTTATTTTCTTCTTTTTGGTAGTTTATTTTTCCTGTAATACTTTATTATAGTTTTTAAGACAAAGCTAAATAAAAGGGGCACTGAGCAGAGTTACAACCAGGGATTACAAATAATTACTTTTTTTTTCTTCTCCAGTTCGGCGCCCCCTCCAGCAGATGGCCCTCTAGACAACTCCCTAGTTTGCCTATGCCAAGAACCAGCTCTGGGACCGGGGGCAATGCAAACTTTCAGGAGTTGATTCTTTTCCCAGTCACTTACACTCAGCTAGGGCATGCTAAAGGTCAAGACTTGTAGACACCGACAGAACCACATCATCTGCATAAAGTAGAAATGTGACGGTGAGGTTCCAAAACCTGACACTCCTCTCACCTCAGCTGCTCCTTTTTAGATCCTGTCCATGGACACCACAAATGGATTTGGAGATAATGGACAGAACTAGTACTGTCCAGCAGGTTAAAAACAACTTTGTTACATAAACTGATGAGTCAACAACACCAAAACTGAATTTGTTGTAACACCGAGACGTTTGTCTCCTCCTGCGTTGGTAAGCCACTGACAGGCTTCTCCCTCGATCCTCTCGGGGAGCAGCAGAACAAAAGGYAGAAGCAGGAGAGAAAGGAGGCAGCAGGAAACAAAATACATAATAAACACAAATCAATACAGAGGATGGGAGAGGCAATCCAAACAACTGTCATAACAATTTGACATGCAGGCTAATTAATTACTTTCCAGAATCGGCAAAAAAAAAAAGGGCAATCTCTTCATTTTTTGTCATCATTGTTCGCTTTCTAAAATTACATGTTTTTCTCCTACTGTATGCATATTTCTACCCATTTCCGTTCAGCGTGCTACAGTAGGAGTGAAGTGAGTATTCTGCGCATCAGCCATTTTGAAAGGTGTTTCACAAGAAGCTAGTGTCTGTGTTTTGCTGAGGTTTCTGTCTTTGTGTTTGGCAGGACCATTACCATGACAAATATATCCTTTCAGCAGCATCTGACACCCCAGTTACACCCTAAAACTAAAATAATAATAAAAAATAATGGTTTTGTCTACAGATTTTTGGAAACACTTTACATTTTATTTCTCTCTCTCTCTCTTACTAGACCACTTTTATTTGCTTTAGAAGATTATAGTTTTTATTGTCAACACAGTTGTGCAGRACAACAAGATTATATTGGATGCAGAGGCAATAACAAAAAATAATAAAGAACAATCTATGAAATATCTTCAAATAAGCTCCTAAAACACTGCAAAGACAGGTGACGACTGGGCTATGCAATGACAAGCAGGAGTATTTACTGTATTTCAGTGGTTCCCAAACTTTTCATCTATTAAAAAAAAACTGACACAAGCTTGCGCCCTCAAGTATCATCCATTTAAATTGCTAATAACTCTAAACAAGGGCTTAATGACAACAAAACAKCCTCAACTACTGTGGTGCTAATTAGTACCTGCTGCCAAAAGGCAAAAAGAAGACAATAATATTTTTTGCCTGTCTCTGTTTGCGTTTGTCGGTCTGTTAGCAAAATATTGCATGTGTGCATTTACAACTCATCAGCCCAGTTCAAATTATCTACCACAGTTAACTGACCTTCCAAAAAAAAAAAGGTAAAACCCCCAAAACATGCTATGGCTAACTAAATTTCACAGATATTTAGCTTAAATGCATTGTCCRAGCACTAAGTTAGCAAATGTTTGTTTTTTCTTTATTGCGAAATTTCATTAAAACTGAAATATGCCATTTTGTAACATATGACATTAATTTAAAACTCACTTTAATGAATTCTGTTTCATGTTGCACAGTAAGGTCCTAATTTTAAATTTAGGAATCTTGCTATACATGACAATAGCTGTATATTATTGTGCAAGTATTTGTGCTGAGASTGTACTTAGCCACTGGGGTTATTGCCAATAGAAATGTACATAAATTTGACTATGTAAGCATGACAGTATGTATAAATAGCATTGACGTAGCAGCATTAGGGTTTTAGCTGTAAGGATGTTCTCAGTCTGGTTGTGTAGGTGCAAAAGGATTTATGCCATTTGCCCAATGGCAACAGCTTAAAGGAGTAATGGAAGTTGTGCACCAATGTTAGCTGCTGTCCTGAGGCACTTAGTGTAGGCCTCCTCCAGTGCTGGGAGTCAGGTCCCAGTAACCTTTTGTGCACTGAAGACCTCGCACTGGAACACTTTTTTCTGTAAACCACAGTAAGATGCAGTGACAGTGCTTTCGTGTGTTGGTTTACCTTTTCTTAATGTCATTAGGAAACAAAATGTCTTTGTTTGCTTTCATCTGTTCAAAGGGACATTGTGGTACTGTTGTGTTCAGGCAGGAAACTGATGTTTGACAAATTCTTTATTTCATCTAACAAAAACCAGAACATAATCCCAAAGGGGGATCTTCAGAAATTGATTATCAGTACTTTAGTCTCAACAACACTAACAAATAACTTTTCCAGCATCAGATCATACATTTTTGTTGTCCCATTCTRTAAGCATATTCATGATATTTGGTGGTTGCTATTTGCAAACTTCATTAGGAAAACACTTGTGAGTAAATAGGTGGTACAGAAGGGACTGAACACACATCCCTGAGGCGTTCCNTTGCCCAATAGGAAAACACTTGTGAGTAAATAGGTGGTACAGAAGGGACTGAACACACATCCCTGAGGCGTTCCATTACCCAATAGGAAAACACTTGTGAGTAAATAGGTGATACAGAAGGGACTGAACACACATCCCTGAGGTGTTCCATTACCCAAAATGACAATGAATGAATGAATGAATGAATGAATGAATGAATGAATGAATGAATGAATGAATGAATGAATGAATGAATGAATAAATATGAATTTAATAATATAGAGGCACTCTTCTGGGATTTTCTGTTAGAAAAATCTGTTTTTTTGCCAGGAAATTACCCATTGGGTGTAATATACAATATATATGTATAATATATTATATACAACATTAAAAATGCCTTTTATAATGATCATGAAATTGTTTTTAAATATTTATTGTAATTTAGCAGTGTTTTGCATCTCTCATTACAGCATGCAACTTTTTTGGCAAAAAAAATGGGAAAAAAACTATAGTTTATGAATACAGTCAACCATGCTTGTTGCTATTAATGAGATGAAAGATTTTCTCAGAAATAAACAGAAATTTGAAGGGGTTTACTTTTATCTGGGCAAAGCTAATTTGTCCTGAGTTTGACCATTTTGAGTTACATTAATATGAATGGAATCACTAGATGGAAGACAAACACCAACAATAAAAACAAGATATGGTAAATAGTGGGAGAAAATGCTTATTTTTATAATGAAATCTCACATTTTTAGCCAAATGTAAAATTTTGGATCTYCATGATTTTGCCACCTTTATATGGTCAGCCGGGCAAATTAAACATCCTAATACAGATTAGGGCTTATGTTGTGGGATGTATTCCCACTCGAAACTTCCATTTTCTCTCAGAATAAAAAAGGAGCTCAGGGAGTGAAGTGGCTTATCTAAAATGCCTGGGGTTAATTGCCCTCAATGCAGGATCTGCTTTTGAATTTTTCCACGTCTCCAAATGAGTTCATTAGCAATTCTTTGCAATTCTTTTATAGTGTCTTAATTGAGGGTAATTAAGTGAAGTGATGGCATTAGTGGATTGGTGGACAAAGCATCAAAACCTTCGCTTGGGGTGTAGCATACATGAATATGTCATTAATGGTGACACTCAAGGAAAGAAAACCCACAACCTCCTTTTGTGCAAAGGCTTTAGACGGGCAATGTGCATTTGCCTGAAAYGCTTTTTGTTATTTAGATAAGTGGGATAATTGCAGTGAGGATGAATGCTGTACCAGAGTGCAGATGTGCAATAAAGCTGTGTCAGAATTGCGCAAACCTGCAGGATTTGACTTTCTGTGTCACGCCTCAGAGACCCAAACCTTTTCTTAGTAAACTGGCTTTATTCTCGGGGGGGAGCCTGTGGCTTATCTGCTGTCAAAGGTAAATGTAAAATAAAAAACTGAAATAATGAATCAACACAGGCAGAGCAATACTTATGTATCAGGTGTTAATGGGTCAAACCCTGGCTTTTTTTCTTTATTTCAGAGACACACACAAAATCTTAGAT
>NW_013952664.1:145789-149895 GCF_001266775.1 Austrofundulus limnaeus
AGTGGTAATCTTGATGATTTTTTTAAGCATCCCCTTTTTTCTTCTTTTTTTTTTCAAAAGGCAATGACTAATTGTTGTAATTTGATTTGGTCGCCTACACATCGGTGCCTCACTTTGTAAATTACCTTAGCTTTTTCTATGTTTCTGCACAATTATCATTAGGTATTTACAACTCATCACAAAGATTAAAGTCCAATATATAACTGCAGTTTTTATTACTCCAAGGGCAATGATCAGAAAAAAGTAACTTTAATCAGTTAAACTCTCAAAAAGACATAAGAACTCTGAAWATCTGGTTTTTAGGGTTGTAAAGATACTCCTAAAAAACAGTTCTGTATGAACCTGCACATGAGGGTTTGGTACAGTTTTAATACAAGAGAAAAACCCCAATGGACAATGAAAAAAGTGGCAGAAATAAGTATCTCCTGTTGTGATATACAAAATACATAAAATACAAAACACTAAAACATATTGGCTAGCTGAGTAATTTGAGAAAATCAGACTTTATATCAGGGATACAAAAAAAGACCTATAGTACTTTTCAATTGTCAATTAAATAAATAAACTGCCTGCCATACAAGCACCTCTGGTTGTCTGTGTCACCAGTATTGTGGAGTTTTTGTTTTATTCACAGCTGATTAGAATCAAATGGGCAAAACTTCAAGCTTCTGCATGTAAATCTGAACCAACCATGTTGTGTGAATTCACAGCAAAAACAGGAGTGTTAAAATTTCAGTGTTAAATTTTTGGGTGTTGATTTAACAACCCCATAGTGTTATTTTAACACTTTCTTAGTAACCTGACACCCAATGTTGATGTTAATTCACAGTGTTGATTGCCTCAGTGTTGTCTAAACACCGAACAGTGTCAAATAAGCTCCACCCACAGTTAAGTCTTATATAGCACTTAACAGTGTTGTTATATGACACCATGCAGTGTTAAAAGAAGTATTGTGAAAAGCCCCGACCTCTTCCACCTCATGTCAGACAGACCAGCATTTACCCAGCATTCCTTGCTGAGAAATCTTGCGGAAATGATGTTTTTGCATGTTTATGACTATTAAAGACGTTCATGAGAGTAAAAATGAGTTGTTCTGGTTAGTTTTCTTGTTCAGTTTGATCAAGTTGTTCAAATTTAAGTTTGTTATTGGCCAAAAATCGACACCATGAGTGAGAAGTTTGTCCTGGTGTGTGAACAGTGACTCCACTATACTTTTCTTTTAACTACTGAGTGTTAATGCATCACTACAAAGAGTGCAATTTTAAATCTGAGTGTTAAATTGACACTCTCAAATATATGGTGGATTGGCAACTTGAGGTGTCTGTTACCTTTTAACACCATAATTTCCTTTTTTAATCATAACACACTGGTGATACTTTTAACACCATATTTTAACACTGTTGGAAGGTTAATATGACACCCAGTATTGTTAAATAGTTAACACTGGACGGTTTTACTTTTAACACTATATTTTAAAACTAACACTATTTTTATGTTAATGTGACACCAAGTATTGTTGAATATTAAACACTGGTTGGTGTTAAATTAACAAAAAAGGGTGTTAAAATTTAACACTTTTACAAATGTTATTTTAACATCAGCGAGTGTGGACACATATAGACACCTTGTTAGTGTTTGTATTAACACTGTAGGTGTTAAATTAACACTGGCATTTTTGCTGTGTTGCTTTAAAAAATGGGGGAAATATAGTTATTTACAATATGTCCACTCTGTGAGCGGTTGTCTTCTAATGTATTGGTCAACATTTCACCAGACCCAACCAAAACATCTGCATCAAACCATCAAGGTATTGTTACACCACAACTGGTTTCTACGGCAGTGTTGTAATAAAATAAACRCACATTCTATAAAAAGGTTGTTTAWAATYTGTAGACAAACCRTAGCTTGTTCTTGATTGAAGGTGTGTGAATAAAACAACTTTTTGATTTAAATATTAATACATAAGAGCAGTCGACAGAATACATTTAGTAAAAAAAATCCTCAGCCATTATTCCATTGTTTGGTTACAAACACGATAACTTCACATGACTGACTCAAAAATAAATCTTGAATTCTCTCAGCAAACCCCTCAAAGGATGCCAAAGCATCTCTTTGCAAAATAAATTATAAAACAAAGTGAGTCATGTAGTTCTGTCAGAAAACCATGGAACAAAGCAGGACAAAGTAAATCTTCTGGAGACAGTCTCCATGCTGGTTCTTTAGAAACGGTGTGTTTAGCTCCAGATATTGCTACACAACAGAGAAGACCATTTGACCACTCGCTGACACATATTTTAGCAACAATTACTTTCACAATACAACTTTTTAAGAGAGTTTGTTCAGTTGTCAAAATGTGTTCTGTCATTTTGGAAGAACTTGGTAAACTCACCCTTTTACGTTGGAGGCGGGCTCATTGCAACAGGATAGGCTAACCTGGCAAATACCCAGGGCCCCAAGCTGACCTAGATCCTGCAGATGATGAGTGGTAAATCATCCCTTTAAGTGTTATGATGGTCATTGCAATATGACACTGTTATTGGAATCCCTCTGTCATAGGGCCCCCCTCCCTGAGGTCCACAATGAGCCAAAAGAGACTCACTGGACTGGGACTTGCATGTAAGTTGAGCAGATTGTAAGTCTTTGGACATGGAAGACCACAGCAGTGTTTCCATCAATGATTTTGGGCATTTTGAAGTGTCACGTTTAGAAAAGGTTAATCGAAACGTCAGAATTTGAAGAAACTCCTCAGTTCTGCAAAAACGTTTCTATGCTTCACTTGATTTTTGGATTTTCTGAAAGGGGAGATGGAAACACATTTGCAGAATAAGTTCTGATGTAGCGAACATTTTAGCCTGGCCCTTGCCCACGCAGTTCTGCTCAATTCTAGTTTCTCTTCACTGCTCCGTCTGGCATTTCTCCTAAAGACAAAGATTTCGCTAGCAGATTTTTAGCCGGGCCAATCAGAGAACAGAACGTCGATTTTCTGCTTAGTGTCTGCTTGTAATTTATTTTACCTGGGCCAATCAGCAAACAGAAGGCGGAGTTTTGAATGATGCTGACTTTCTGCACAGTGTCTGCTAGTTAGTTTAGCAGATGGCAGCGGAGGAAGTGAATGAAGCCAGTCCGTGTTGATAAGGCTTCCAAATTAAATTAAATTTGTCTGATGAAGCAGCAGCTCTCATTTACAGTTGTCTCATTCGGCTCGGTACTTTTCTCCTCTCAGTAGGGTTATTTACAGCACACGCGATTTCCGGTTAGCTTTTTAGCTTAGCCTCCTTCACAGAAACATACACACACACACACACACACACACACACACACACACACACACATACATAGACTTCCACGCCTCCAGCAAGAATTGCTTCTAAATGGCAGAGAGTCCAGACCCTCGTATGAAGCAAAGTGAAGGACAAGGGTCTGGTTTTAACCAGGCTACRAACATTTACCTTACATGAGCGATTAGCTGTTGCCAGCCGCTGCTCCATAACGTGCAAAAACATGGCTGGAAACGACAGCAGGTATATGCGTGGACTGATGAAGAGACCAAATCATCTCACAACTTGCCTGAAACACATTCCTGAAAACTTTTTTCCGCTGTCCCGAGATGTGTGGTCCCTGCTACCTCTACTTCCTGTTTATTACAGCCATGTGTAACATCARCGGTTGACAAAAAGCTTTGGGTAGCCTGGTTGATTCGCTTTACAACAAGTAGATGAAAGCAAACATCATTCACATTTTTTTTTGTTTTTTTTGCGAGATTTTTCAGATTTCACTTAAAATTTGCATTACAATACAGATGGAAACATGGCTAGTTTGGTTGTTTTGATGAAGCCAAGGCTTGCAAGCAGCAGATTTAGATATTTTGTACATAATGGCCTTTATGAAAGCACAAATTAATATGCACTTTATTCGTTTGTTTGGAACTGGGTCCCAGTAAGTAAAATCTGTATTTTTGGGTAACGCTTTCTTATACGGTACCCTTATTACCATGTAATTACAAGGTAATAAAAATAATTAAATGAAATTGCTACCTTATTACCATATAATTATGTAGTAATTAGGGTACAATTTTACTATATAATTAATTGTCTGCAGTAATGTAG
>NW_013952664.1:150787-153285 GCF_001266775.1 Austrofundulus limnaeus
CTACATTACTGCAGACAATTAATTATATAGTAAAATTGTACCCTAATTACTACATAATTATATGGTAATAAGGTAGCAATTTCATTTAATTATTTTTATTACCTTGTAATTACATGGTAATAATGGTTCCGTAAAAGAAAGCGTTACCTATTTTTGTTGATAGAAAGTGTGGGCAACCCTATGCTATCAATGTGTTTATGCTGTGGTTCCTGACTGTGGGGCACCTGGTCCTTTTTGCCAATGAGACTTCCAAAGTGCCTTAAAATAGCCCAGGTTAAAAGTAGTGCTAAAASAGTAGCAAACCACTAAATCCTTACTCTCATTTTGAAGTGTTGACAAGTTTTGTTGAAGACAAATTTGTCATCAATTATTAGTGTTTGATGCCAAAAACACACCAGACTTTGATCTGTAACCTTTGAGCTGAAAATGGGGCTTCATGTGAATGGACGCGGTCAGTCATCCTTTACTTGGAAMTTGTCCAGCTCTCTCCATGTTATTACAATTGAGGGCCAAAAAGCCGACCAGCACTTGTCTTGGTTAAACAGACTATTGTTTTGGCTCTCCTCCAGGTCTGTACCTTTAGAGATACTTTGGTCCTTTTTTTGTGGTGCTTCCACTTGTGACTGCAATAAAGGGTATGAAAGGACCATGCTTTTTTTGGTTTGTGCTAAGGTTATTGTAGCCTTTATAAGAAAGCTGTAAAAGGAAATTTGATGCTGCTACTACTCCATATTCAACTTTATAAATCTTTTAAAGTTTCTATGTTTTTTTCTGCGAATGATGGAAATGCAGTCGCAGAAAAACAGCAAATGATAACTAAAACTTCAATATGGTTGATCCATCTCTGAGGATTGCTCTGGCCTCATCCCACTCTATTACGTCCATTACTTATTTTTATTTTTAGCTCAAATCTGCCTGTTATGTTTCATATAGAAACAGATGAACTGATAATAACCCACCCCCACACTCAGATGGAGTGTAATTATAGCTGAACCCTTCTTTTATTATCATTTAATGRATKATTATRGCAAAAACGCTGTGAGGCAATGCTGTAAATCTATCAGAATGAAAATGTGTTCCAAGAAGTTTTTTTCTTTATTGTCAACAAAATTTTTGAATGTAGCAGCTCAAGCTTTACTGCAAAAAAGTTTTAATCATTGAAATGTTCTTATAAAACAAGGTCACTGATGATGAAGACATAAATAAACTAATAATATTTGGTTTCGTTTTCTACTGAAGTGCCAAAAAAAAGAAAAGGAAAAGAAATGTTCTTATAAAAACGTTTCTTTCATGGTGGGAAGAAAACTTTTGGTTCTGTCTGAGCAGAATAGTTGTGATTGTTGATTATTAAATCACATATTTCAAGTGATTTTTATGAGGAACAGCTTGAGCATGAAAAAGAAAATTTTGAGTTTTTCTTTTCAAATTCAACCTTTGATTTAGGTTTTTAACGAAAAAGCTATTGAACCTTTGCATTATATCRCCAAACGGTCAGCAATGAGATTTTTACCAAACGCAGGTCCTCGTTCGTTTAATCAAATCTGACCCGCAATGAGCGCCATCAGCTGAGGTAATAGAATGAAGAGGAGAGCRAGGAAGGCTGGATGAGTGGGTAGTCTATTTAGTGGTGCAAATTATGAGGGACTGTGGAGTAAACTGGTGCTAGATCAAAGAWTCCCAGCCGAGCGTGGATCCCTTTGTCTATAAATAATAAGAAATTGAAATTGATTATGCCAAGTGGAGCAAGACAGCGCTAAGGAAATTGGAAATGATTGTGAGTGAAAGGAAGGAGAAACTCAGCGAGAAAATGGAGGCCTGCACTTAGTCTTCAGTCTTTCTGAGGTGGTCTTTGTAGGAAGCTGTCTGAGACGTAAATCCCAGTTTATAAAATGCTATTTTTGAGTGCAACTGTAGCATTTTTGTTGCTCTTTAGCTGTGTGTGTACACAAAAACAGTGTTCATTTTTCTCCAAAACTTAAGCTTTTTAAAACCAGGTCTCAGGGTAGATGTGTTTGGAACCGCACAGTAGAGGTGTGAAATTCTGTGTGCGCACCATGGGCAGCTGCAGTCAATAGTTTTGCTGCACTTGCMCAAGTAGATGAACAACAGGAAAAATGGTGGATAGCAGCACGCTGTTTGTGCTCCTAGTTCTTTCCAAAGATGGAGCAACCCAACTTCATCCTCGGAACAAACACAGGTTGATGTATTTAAAGGGGCAATATCATGTAAAATCAACTTTTTTTAGTTTTATATCATGTTACAGTGTTACAATCTCATAAAAACAAGCCCAAAGCCTTGCTTTGACTCATTCATGCATGTTTGAGAAATCCTGCAGCGTTTTTAGGAAGCCATGCTGAGGAGCAAAACGATAGGTGGGGACCAGAAATACTTTTGGGACGTGTGTTTAAGACAAACTTCCTCATGCCAGAGCACACCCCCTCCCCACACACCCCACCCATGACTCCTGCAGGCTCTCGGTGAAAGTGAAACCTAACTGT
>NW_013952664.1:157887-164738 GCF_001266775.1 Austrofundulus limnaeus
CCGCCATGTGATTGGCTGATTAGAAATTAAGTGTTAACGAGCAGTTGGACAGGTGTACCTAATAAAGTGGCCGGTGAGTGTATATAATCATAGCACAAACTTGGCTCGAGTTTAAAACTTAAGTTTTATTATGGAAAATCTGACAGTCTGTCAAAAATAACAAAAATTCTTGGGAAAAAAAGATGTAATTTGGTGTTGTGATTTTTGTATTTATAGTTTTGTCCATTACCTAATTTCCCTCTGGGATCAATTAAGTATTTTTGAATTGAATTGAATTGAATTGAATAAAATGTCTGTTGTGCATTTGGCTAAGCTTTAGTACTGTAAAAATCCTTGATGTCTTGATACATTTGTATTTAATGCTGTAGATACCAAACTGAAGCAACACTCATTATATACAAAACATCTATCTGTGAATCCATATCCTTCTCCTCAGACTCATGACATTCCATAGAGGAATTAGTACACCTATGGACACTAGCTCACATGGCGAATAGGAATATTTTGCAACAAAAAGTCTCTTTTTTTGTTAAAGCCATCATGTAGTCATGTAAAGCTCATGAGAAACACAACTTAAGTTTTTCTAAAGCCATTGAGAGGTGGCAGTGTGACTAAACAATGGCTGCTGAACGCATGTTCCTGACATTGAGTTTAACATGCTTGCTGTGATGAGGCTAATAAAAAGGCACTGGAGGGGAGAATAAACGATGGGAGTGTGTTTTTTTTTAATTTTACACAAATATCACCATAAAACCTGAGTGCTTACATAAATTATAGTGACCAAACCAAAAAGAAAACTCAGCAGCGAAATTAATTATGAATCATCGAGCTGGTCAGGCTCCATTTCATATTTATAGGCTGATATTATCTCGATTGGATTATGTTATTGCTGCCAGGAAGGTTTAATTGTAGTTCTTTACGTTCTTGGGTTTACAGTGTTTAGATGCTCTCTCTTTGCCAAAGTAAATATAGTGTCAGAAAATATTATAGCAACAAACTGTGTAAAATGCAGCTGTGTTCTTAAAAAGTGAAACTTACTTGCTGTACGTGTAAATGAGCTTTTGGGGTTTAGTTAAAAAAAATGTGCCAGCCCATCATCTCAATCTCTGAGATGTCGGAGGTGCACAGTAGGAGCTCAAAGGAAGTTCCCAGGAAAGGAGGCAGTGTAAAGTGCTGTTGGCAAGCAGCCAAAATCCTGACTGTGGCTGAAGAAAAAAAAAAGATAAATAAAAATTCGGCTCACATAATTGGCAGAGAGAACAGATGACGTACTTGGATGGCTCTGTCAGTCACTGCAAGCTGCTAAAAAAGTGCTGCACCTTTTGAAAAGGTAATGATGTAAATACTGTTATTCTGTGTAAATCAAAAAAATATTTCTCAAACCAGAGAAAAAAATATTTAGTTGAGCAAAATAGATGTATGTAAAGTCAAGAACTTAGACAGGCTGAATAATAATTCAAAAACATCATCTGATCTACACGTGTAACATGGGCCTTGAGTTCTGGCCCTGGAACGTGTCCCTCGACTGCATTTTTTGTGGTCTGCGAGAGCTTCAAAGATGTGTTGACCGAAAACTACATCTCCCAAAATGCATGTTGATTATTTTAGGTGAAGATGCACAGGGTTCAAAAGTAGCMGGTAAATGGTGAAATTTATAGTGTAAAATCTCCATTTCACTGCATTTTCACCAACTGCTTTTTTGTGGCCCGGTTGTACTGACAAGTGGGAATTTCCCACTTAGAAGTTGTACATTTAAACTGAAATTTCCTGTCAGAAAGTGGGAGAGTTCAGAATTCAAGATGGTAGCTACTCACCACAGCTCAACAGTATTTCTGTATTATTTATTTCATATTTAGTCAGTCGAAAATGTAGTACATTTCAGTGTTTTTAAGAGGATGTGTTAAACACTCTTTCTGTGCATGAAATACCACRTAGAGCTCAGTTATTGTTAGAGGTGCTTAGGTACTCAATGAGACATACAAGGAATGTAATATTTTGTGTTTAGCCAACGTTAAACACAAAATGTCAATGTTAATTACAATTGGTCCTTTGAGGGCCACCATAATCCATGTGGCAGTGAAAATGTGTTTGGCACCCCTGATCTAATCCATAAATTAGTATGAATAAATAGACTAAAATCCATTTTAAAATACAGCATTTTAGTTATGCTCAACAGAAATTTAGTGAATTTTATATGCTACATCCCGACCTTTTTGTCTTGCTATTTTTTTAAAAAGGGAACATAYGTAAAATCCACTTTTATAGCTGTTAAAYGCATTTTGTTGTGTACTTSGAGTCTCTGATTTTGATTGTCAGTGCTAAACTGGAACAGTATATTATGAAGACATATTAATTATTACTAATAACAGTGCAGGTATCAGTGTGAGTTTGATTGTGTTTGTGCAGAAGARCTAAATCAGGTATCCACAGTGGACAGGGTTTGAGTAATCACAGTTTGGCATCACACATCAATAAATAAGACACTACAGATGGAAAACTTACCTGCTGCCTTYGCAAAGCTCTAAAGGGAGTTAATCAACTAAAAAAAGAGACGTCACTTGGGCAAGCTGTTAGGCATAAAATATGCTGGAGAAAGAAAAAGGTAATTAATTTTTACTCTTCCTTGCAGGCATTATTGCCTTAGTTGTTCTGCAGCTTTGGTCTGAAGATACACTTATATTAAAAATGTGCTAAATATCCCAAATGGCATGTGCTATCAGTCTTATACGGGTTATATACAGTTTCTTTATTAAAAAAATACAATAAGTGAGGCTTTGTCAATGTTGCATTCACTGGTTATTTCACCATGAAGTATTGCTCGATGTCATCTGACATGTTAGTATTAGATTTTTATATTTTATTCTACAGAATCAGAATCAGTTTTATTGCCACTGTCAGTGATAAACACAGACTAGGAAATTGCAGTTAAGAACACCCAATCTTATTACACACACATAACAAACATTAGGGAGAACGGATGTTCATCAGGTCATTCGCAACATGGTCGCGCTACCTTTTGCAGTTTGGAATACACACAATAGGACAGATGAGTAAAAAAAAGATGCTCTGATTCTATGTTGACACAGACAGAAACACAGAATCATATGCTCAAAAAACCACTCGCAGTGCAAGACAGCTAAGGAAGGGAGGGGGCTGGGGATCAAACACATGGTACAGAGTAGGATGCAGAAGAGCCGGTGACATTTAAAGTTAATACTCCATGCTGAAACCAATCAAAGACCTCCAGAGTCCAAAACAAGTTGTTATCAACCAAAGCACAAATCACTAGAGTTCATTTCTCTGTCTCCACCCATAGTGGCCTTCAGACTGATCCACCCACRGGTGATACTTCAGTTACACTTGTTATAACTAAACCTGATCTTAAAACTATCCTGAAATTTTTACCAGTTGGGAAGATGAGAATCTCTTCTATTCAGTGTTTTCTTCAGTTTAACAAAGCCCACTTGCATAAACTTGTCTTCATCCAATTACCTCCCACATTTCAGACAGGTGTGGGCCAGATCTGGTGTAAAGCTGGCACTGCTGCCGTGGCAAGTAGTTTGACAACCGGATGTAGGCCATGCCAATAATGGCACTGTTTATAGCACTAGTTTGGTTTATGTGGTGCTGGCCCATGCATGGACCACTTCTGGCACATTACATTTGGGTCAGCAAAAGGCCATCGTTCTTTGCTGTATCTGGGTCAAGTGTTTGTGCTTTGTGTAGGCCAGAACTGGGCCGACAAATTTTGCTTTGTAAGCTTCATTCTACCTTTAGTTGGTTTCAGCGTGGAAGGGAAGTTTGGCTTCTGAATACCCCTCAAGATTCCTAAGCTGTACTGTCAGCTCCTCTAACAGATGGAAAGCTGGTACATCTTGTGTTCATTCAATAACGTTTGGTTGCCAGAAGCTTACGGCCAACATGAACTTAGTTCAGGGTCAAGCCGCATACCCTTAACCTCTTGAGAAAAAGTAGCTGTACATTAATTTTCAAAAAGTAACTGCTATGAATATTTAAAAATAACCATGATAAAATAATGGGAGGCTTACTTTACTTGGGCACTTAATGGCTAGTTTATAGATGAGTGGGCAAAAGGTTGACGCCACTGTGRAAACCGAAGAGAAAGTCATTATTCTTATAGCAAGTTAATTGGTACTGCCTGTTGTCTCTTGGTACATTTTCAACACTTCTGGTCCCTCATTTAATTCCTGTTTTCCATCATCACTGTCTACATTTTCAATGCTTCACTTTTTCTCATATTCATCTTTCTTGCTTTATTTTCTTGACGCAAACCTATAATCAAAAAGGTTTATATTGACCTATATACTTTGGTAAAGAGCATGAAACAACAGCAAGGCTTTTCTGTCATAAAAATGAGAACAGTGGCTGCTAATGAGGATGTGTAGTGACTCAAAAAATGGACGTACATGTCCCCCATATATTGATGTTTCATACTGTCGTAAACTTGCAARAGATTGGTTGGCTCTGGGACCATCGAGACAGATAACGAGACGCTTTTTGTAGCTTGCCTACCATTTTGTTCAAAGGAAACAAAGATGGTTAGAAGATGACACAGGTTGTTTGCACTTCTAATCGCACCACAAAAATGAGATACCTCTCTGTGCTGGTTGAAATTCTTTGAATGTTTTTTTGGGTGTTAGTTTTTTTTAAAACCATTTGTCTGTGTACTGTTTTATTGGTGCTAATTTATCATGTTCTAATAATGGTTTTGCAAATCAATGACAGGGCCAGATACAAACAAGACAGAAAGTCTCTCTCTCTCTCTCTCTCTCTCTCTCTCTCGGGACAATTTAGTTACCGATTAGCCTAACGTGCATGATTTTGGTCTGTGGGAGGAAACTGGAGTACCTAGAGAAAACCCACACAGGCATRGAGAGAACATGCAAACTCTACRCAGAAAAGTCCCAGGCAATATTGCCACTTTCTCGCTAMGAACTATATGACAACTATACCATCTAGTGTTTTCTCAATTTGCCTCATTTAGCTCCCCACATGGCAAAATTTATCTGGGTCAGTTGTGGCCCATACAAGGCACTAACACTACACTCTGCCCAGATAACAAAAAGAATGRTGGTCCTTTGATGGTCAAAATGGGATTTGTCAGAGGTGGTCTTTCTATTGGACCACAGCACATAAAGAACAGCTTTGCCAATTGTGGCATTGAGAAATTTGAGCCACAAAAACCAAACCACAATCAGGCCATTTGTGCCATTGAGAAATTTGGACCACATAAACCAAACCACAATCAGGCCAGTTGTGGCATTGATAGATTTGGGCCACATAAACCAAACCACAATCAGGCCAGTTGTGGCATTGACAGATTTGGGCCACATAAACCAAACCACAATCAGGCCAGTTGTGGCATTGACAGATTTGGGCCACATAAACCAAACCACAATCAGGCCAGTTGTGGCATTGACAGATTTGGGCCACATAAACCAAACCACAATCAGGCCAGTTGTGGCATTGACAGATTTGGGCCACATAAACCAAACCACAATCAGGCCAGTTGTGGCATTGATAGATTTGGGCCACATAAACCAAACCACAATCAGGCCAGTTGTGGCATTGACAGATTTGGCCACATTAACCAAACCACAACGGGGCCAATTGTGACATGCCATCTTAAGAACTGTGTCATCATTGCCAGACCTGGCCCACATCCAGTTGACAAATCACTTGTCGCGCAGGCAGGCAGCCAACAGTGCCCGCTTGACACCAAATCTGACCYACACCTGTCTGATATGTGGGTCTGGCCTATAGATTTATGCAATATGTTTTCCTGCAGGTTGTTCATTTTTYTTGTACTGATATTGGAATATGTATTAGAGATGATTCTTAGCTGCCACACAAAATTGTTGCCTAATTATATCTGTAAAAATTACTGATTTACAGCCATTTTTTTGTTTACTAAGGTCAACTAATTATGGGGGCCATCTTGAATTTGTCACTGGGTGTACATCTAAAGCTGAATAACCTTTGGAGTCACTTTTTTGTGTTCCATTAAAGTGGGGGTTTACTGGTTCAGGAGATATTTTGCTGAAAGACAAATTCACACCAGCAATTGTGTGATCATCCACTTTCATGGTGGCATAATATGATAACACATTTGGAGCAGTGAATGAAAACTACAGGTTGTGATACAATGAGCAGAAACTTTCAAAAAGGTTTTGTTAAAATAAAGTGAAGGAATGTCCATCGCTAATTGTTGACAATTACAATGGGAAATCATCATCATCATCATGCCACTGGGGTGCTCTGTTTGGTAAATTATGTTTTAAAGGAGAACATGTGGTTAGTGGAGCGATTTTATTGCCTGTGAGCAGTCTGAGAAAATCTGCATAGCCGGTGATCCATGAAGCTACTGCCTAAGAGAAGTTTTAAGACTCATCTGAGGTGCAAAGGTCTGAGTCAGGCAAAACTGCAGCTTCATTACTTCCTAACAAGATGGAAACTCATATGAAGTTTGCATTGATTTGTGGTAACATTGTATAGGTCTGAAATAGATATATTTACGCAATATTATTAGGCTCAATGTTTGGAAAGTGAAGCAGTCATGTAGCCAACAGCTATAGATCAAGTTGATTTAAAACAAGTACTATACATTTTATTTGTGCTGGGCACATTAATGCATTGTTATYGTATGGTTAMTAGGTTGTAATCTCCTGTGKTCCCTAWGCAGAAACACTGTTTTACACTTTATTCTATTCATCAACCCAATGACTGTATAAGGGCCTATAGTGCAGATAGTTTAGACTCAGGGTGCTTTATGAAATGTCCCATGAGCCTTTACTACCTGAGCATATGTCAAACTTTCTCCAAGTGCACTA
>NW_013952664.1:165293-176241 GCF_001266775.1 Austrofundulus limnaeus
GAGAATCATCTTTGCTTTAATATGGGGCAAACAAATGTTCTTAGTTAATGTGGTTTAATTAGAAAAAACTCAGTGAATCTCACAGAAAGACTCAGCCTGCATGCGCAGCGACACGCTCATACAGCAGTCTCTCAGAAGCAGAGTTTAGTCACTCACACAGAGTTGGACAGAGCTGTTCAATAACAACATTCTGAACATATATTTAATTAAAAGTTAGGTTTTACAGACCAAAGTCTCTGGTAGTTCAGGAGCAAAGTGCAGGAGGAGAGGAGAAGCCAGGACTGATCGCGTCGCTGCAGCAGCTGGAGTCGAGCCCGCTGCTTCAACTAAAACTGCTCTCACTGAAAGTCTCGCCCTGCTCTGCTCTGATTGGATAAAACGGCTCTGGAATTCGTCTGATTTGTTGAAGGCAGTGTCCATTTAATCCTTAAATCAGGGTCCCACTGTGGCGCACCGAACGATCCATTCACACCAGTGCTGCAGGATTTTTTTTTAAGAAATCAGGTGGCCTTTGCGACCAAACTGGTCGCACTCTAGAGCCCTTCTAGCTGTTGTTTTGACAGACAGTCAGGTACAAGCTTAGGTACGCAAGGGAGCTTTATGACGTTCCTTCTGGTGCGCTTTTTCCTTTTATTGACAGAGCAAGCGCACCTGCGTTCTGCTTATGTGCAACTCTGCACATAATGTCTTATTTTTAGGCTTTAGACTTCCCTGTATAAGAACCAAGTCACATTGTTAGCTGAAGTCACTTTGTTACCAATATTGCAGTTCCGGGGAGCATAACTTGGTTTTTGGAGAAAAGAAAACAAATGATGTGGTCATTCTGCCATGATCTGAAGTCCAAGTAGACTTGGCCCAGTGCTGTCAGGTGATAATTYATACATGTGTCCAATTACATATTCAAGTCTGATAACTGCACTGGTTTTCAGTGTTAATTCTACCTTTCAGTTGAAAATTTCTTACAATAATAAAGATTAATCACAATTCATCTCAAAAATATTTTGAGATTAATTTATCTATATTTATTTATAATTTTATTCTTTGCAGATATTTATCAATTTCANATTTTATTCTTTGCAGATATTTATCAATTTCATAAACAAACCCTAATATAGACCCCTAGGGCTCATTTTAATTTAATTTAACAGCATATTGTAACTTTTACAAGAGATGGTGCCTTTTATTTTTAGAACTATTTGGAAAGACATTAACACAAACTATATATATTTTTGAATATAAATTTAGGAGCTTTACATGCAAGTTTCCTGAATAATAAAAAAGGTTACATCTGAGAACCTCCCTTCTTTAACGAGGTTTAATGAAACCAAAATAGAGGTTGCTTGATTTTTTTTTATCTGTTTGTTTTTCAGGTGACAATTTCCTTATTTCCTTAACCTGTGCTACAGTTACTTTTGCATCCGTGTCCAAAAACCAGTGCGTAACGGGGTCATTCTTGTTTGTTTGCATGCTGGGTTTGTTTTGCATGCTGTGTCTCTTCAGGTTTGCATGTGCCCACGTCTGTTTGCTGTACTGTAGATCATCCGATTTCCAGTCTCTCAACACTTGACGGAATTCCAGCCAGAACTGGCAGTGTCCAAAGAGGCTTATTTTTGAGCGAGAAATTGAAAGTTTACAGTGAATGAGGCGATTTCTCACCACCTAGCTAGAAACTATTACATTTATAATGACTATTCTTTATATGTTTTCCTATAAAATGTTTATTTGCTTTCTGCAACATGCACCAGTAAATTTGTATGTCTTAAATCTCATGTCATTATCAACAAAGACTTTGCATCCGTACAAAGAATAATTCAGTAATCAATTGCATTTTGTTTCATTTTCTTTTTACGGTATGTTTTATAAGCGTGGACAAATGTATATCACTCGAACTCTGTCACCCGTTTTACTAAATTTGTTTATATCAATTTTAAGACGATTTAACACGTTCTGATCTCCCCACGAGATAACGTGTTGTTAAAGTGTGAAATCTCATATACCTTCATATTTCTTCAATAAATACAGATTTCCTGCAACGACTTCCAAAATAACCATTCCTCTCTTTTCACACCTCCATTTGCTGGTGCTTTTATTTAGTTATTTTTCCTTTCAAAGCCGCAGCAACTCAATAGAAGTGGGACCTTTTTGTGGAGTTTTGTCTTTTTATCTAATAACTCAGTGTGTGAAACTTTCTTTTGCACACCCACTCATCAAACCTCACTGGTTGCGTTTAACAGTAGAAAAGAAAAAAAAATAGTGGTCCACTGAGGCTTGATTGGTTTCTTGACAAAAGTCTTTGGCAGTCCTGAGGTCCCATCTGTAACCGAGCATCACAAGTAGACATTCTTAGAACAGAATATTTTGCTTTTGTAGAAAGTCCTTCTAAATACCCAAAATTTATACAGATTTATGCTTTGAATCCTACTTCTAGAAATTTTCTTTAAAAGTGAATAATCATCTAACCAGATGCAGATGCAAGGGTGGTTATTCTCATCCAGAGACACGAGGTGAACGATTCTTTAAAGGCACACTGTGTAGGATATTGTCAAGTCTTTTAGCCGAAATTCAGATAATCACTAATGACAATAATAAAAAAAAAACATGTCTAATCATTGCAGACAAAGACCTTGTTTTATTATTTTTACCTTATAAAAAGCTGTTTATATCTCCATGGACGCGGGTTACCACTACAGGCAGCCGCCATCTTGTCTACGAAGGCTCATGAAGGACAAACTGCGGTGGCGGTGTCAAAAACGGTTTTAGTTGTAATACTATAAATGTAATATTTGTTGTCTGTTATTGTAGCTGGGATAATTTTACTTATTAAAGCTCATAATCTTACCACTTGAAACATCACTAGCCCTGAAGCTGCTGGTAGACATCGCGGTTGGAATTATCAAAGGTTTTTGACACCTGAGAGACACCGTAGCAACTCCTTTGCGTTTGGAAGSGGGGGGTGGGGGTGGGGGGAGGACCAGGGAGGATGATTCAATCACTCAACCACTAGATGTCGCTGAAAACAACAAATCCTACACACTGTGCCTTTAAAGACACAGACCAAAATAAGTGACCCAGACATTCTCTACAACCCATTGTTGTGTTTTGTTAAAAAAATAAATCAAAATCTACATATCAAATAAAAAACACCAACTTTGCAGCTTCTTAACCACATTCAGACTTGTGCAATCTTGTTCGCTCCTTGAGCTTTCAACAGCCTTATTTTGTCAGATCCAATAATGTGCAGTCAGAAAAGTGGAAGGGGAAGTGACATGCGCTAGTTGGAAGACCTTTAGCTTCCTCACTGGTACCACAGAGGCCCACATGTTCTACCAGCTGAGCAAAAGATGTGCCCTCTGTTGTAAACTTCTCTTTTTTTATTTGGATTGAACAGAGCATAGATTCACGAAGCTTTTGCTCGTTTCCAGAGCATAGGTTACCTTGTGAATCCATCGTTTGGGTATTTGGGGAAGTACAGTTTGAAATGTGTAATAAACTTCTACTACAGTCCTTTTTATCCAGTGGAATGAACGTTCAGTTTCATGAATCTTTGGATGATTTTAAAGTCATAGAAATGCTTTGGCTAATCAGTGATGCTCTTATTAAAGTGATTGCTGGTCATGCAGTCCTACCCGTCACATTTCTTAATAGTTAAATTATAAAATTAAAAAATGACTTCAGGCTATTGAGGCTGCAAGCCTGGTAACGATTAGAAGATAATAATTAATGAGGTAGCAGGGTGTTACAGTGTTTTGGTGTGTAGCAATGTTGTTTCAAAGCAACAATTTGTGCAACTGTTCTTTTAGGACTTTGGTGTCCGATCTTGATCCACGAGGGCCACCATCTTTTATTGGGTGATTTTTTTTCTGCTTTGACACACCTGGTTTGATTGAATGAGGGATTAATAAGCTTCAACAGACTTGACAACTTTTTCAACAGCAGGGAAACTACTAAAACATACAAGATAGCGGCCCTCTAGGACCAGGATTTGGCACCACTGCTTTAAGGGTAAAGGAATTGTCTGTATGGGTTTTCTCTGGTATTTTGACTTCTTCCTACAGAATAAAACAATGCAGGTTTAACTGGTGATTCTGAGTTGTCACTTTATACTGCTGCTTTCTGCCCAATGAATAAAGCATGGATGTAAAATGAATGAATGAAGGGTTGTAAATAAGCTTGCAACCACATTCTCTTTTAAAAGCCTCATCACATTTCTCCGTTTAATCTTTATATGGCACCAGGATAAAGTGCATCACAGTGTTGTGAAATAAGATCATAAATCAGTGCATGAAGGAACAAAGACATGGAGTTGACGGGTCAAAAAAGCTGTCTGTTGTGTTAATGTTAAGGACACACATTATCCACACTTCAAATGCACTTGTCGTTCTGCTTCGCAGCTAATGGCGTGAATCATTCATGGGTCCAGATGAGGAGAGACTTTAAAGCAATATTTCCTGAATGTAAAAAACATTTAACTAAAAAAAAGTTGCTCTTTTGTGACTTATATAACATTTCAGTCACATGTGGTCTCTCTTGGGTAGAATAAATATGAGCACTTTCAGTAAAAAGTGAATCTATTATGTTAATTTTCATTTCTTCATTTTTACACTGGGACTGCATTTTAGAGCCTTGCAAACAAAAATGTGGGAATACTGCAGTATACAGTACAGTGTTGCAACATGACACATGAAACAAGGCAATATGACATTTTTGAGACAAAGATAGTTTTTCTTTTTTGAAATAAAAACCACAAACAACTGGGGGAAACAAATCCTGTGGAGACCTAACCTATCAGCTGTAATTCAAATATTGTAGAACAAAAAATATATGTGGAAAATGATTAAAGGGATCCCCGATTAGTTGTAACATTAGACTTTATATGATAAATATACTATAAAATAAAGACTGTAAAAATACTGTAGGATTTTGAGTTTTTATAATTTTTAAACTAAAAGTTTAAAAATATATTACACAGACAGGGCCATTTTATTTACATGCAAAGCATTCTGGGAAATTGATGACATCAACTAGGTCATCGGCACGAGGCTGCTAGCGAGCTATATCCACCCTGAAGGTTAATCTTGGACAATATCTGATGATYGACTCTTTTAAATGAAACCAGAGAGCGTTGACAGAGAGGAGAAGGTAGAAATGACTCAGCCTGGAACTGAAAATATACGTAGATTGAGGACTACAGAGCTGCTTCATGGAAGAAGAACCTCAGCTTAGCCTGTTAGCTTTAGCTTTAGCCCCAATGCTATCACCATATAGGCCTATATATGTATTAGCTCAGTGCTACACATTCTCCTCTTGTCACTGAGGTCCTCCATCCACATGACAGAGAGGGGAACGCAAAAATTACTCAGCCTGCAACTGAAAATATGGATGGAGGACCTCAGTTTAGCTTGTYTGTCGTGCTAGCGCCAAGCTAATACATATAAGGCAATATAGCGTGAGGGCYAKSGCGAAGGCTAACAGGCTAAGCTGAGGTTCTTCTTCCATGAAGCAGCTCTGTTGTCCTCGATCCATATTTTCAGTTACAGGCTGAGTCATTTCTACCTTCTCCTCTCTGTCAACGCTCTCTGGTTTCATTTAAGAGTCGATCATCAGATATTGTCCAAGATTAACCTTCAGGGTGGATATACCTCACTAGCAGCCTCACACCGATGACCTAGTTGATGTCATCCTTTACCCAGAATGCTTTGCATGTAAATAAAATGGCTCCGTTCATGTTAAAATATATTTTAAAAAATTTGCAAAACCAAACAGCCTACAGTATTTTTACAGTCTTTATTTTACAGTTAAAATACATGTTTATCAAATAAAGTTTAATGTTACAACTAATCGTGGATCCCTTTAAAGGGACAGAGATATTTGTAAAACCCAAATTCAGAACTAGTTTGAAGKAACGGTGTACTTTAATTCAAGGAATAAAAGTGGAATAATTTGGGGAGTGAAGTAAAAAACACAGGATCATTACATTTAAAAAATGATAAAAGTCGAATTGTTAAAGAAATACGAAACAGTATAAGGTGTATCTGTATAAATTGTTGTTCTAGAGAGATTAGATGTTCTTGTCTTTTGTTTTGTTAATAACAGATTTTTTTTGTTATTTGAACTTATTTTTGAAAAAAGGGGCAGATGTAAGATTTTTTCTCCTGCTGCCTTTCATTTCATTTTATTTTGTGATTTTGATACACACACACACACACACACACACACACACACATTTTTTCTCTCATTTTCCTTTTTATGTTTTTCTTTTTATTGTATATTGTGTATAAAATTATTTGTTTTATTTTAATGAAATGAATAAAAAATTGAAATTGAATTGAAATTGCAGGGCCTTGAGGTATTAATGACGTTAGGCTGAAGAAGGCTGAAGACAAACATTGTTTTTAGTGGTTGGTTATATAAAACATCTGTTTATTGAAGAGGCAAAAAGTAAGTAGATCTGTGTTTGGTAGATTATTTCTTTGTTGTAACGTCAATGTCTTACATTATTAGAACGCCTGTTMATTTCCCTTTTAAATGGTGCCACATTTGTAAGGAACATGCATTTGTGGAATGAACAGTAGAGCTGAGAATGAGTTTCGCACAAAAGAAAATTGGCAAATCTTCTCCGTCAAACAGCTTATCCTGCTGTTATTGACACTTGTTTTGAGTTTCTGGTACCCCCAGGTGCTGCCAATCAGGTGCCTGGTGTACGATTTATTGCCAAAAAAGCATCGTTACAACAAACTAGTCTACCAAACACTAATTTCTTAACTTTTTGTGCTAAGTTTAGATATCGGCAGGAACCATAGAAGAAGAAATAGGTCTGAAGTCTGGCTGGAGCAAAGTTTTGTAGCAGTAGTAGAGAAAGAGAAACTGCTGGCCTGGCCCGAGCTCACCCACCTCCTGCGAGAATCGATGAGTAGACTACACACACAAACGCACACACTCTGTGAAAGAAGGCAATGATTTGCTGACAAAGTGTTGAGGGAGAGAAGTGGAAGCCTTGAAACATCCTTTTATGAGCTTTTACTTTTAACAGGTTATTTTTTTTTAGTTTTGCATTTCATGGATTTTTTTCATGTGGTGAATGTAAACAAGGTAGTCTCATAGGACGAGAGTTTTTGCCTTATTTTCTGATTCTTTTCAAAAGAAAGTTAGCCCCCACACTCACACACGTCCCAACCCCACCCCCGTGTCTGTCAGCATGAAAGACGTTGACTTATCCTCAAAATCTGCAGTATTATAGAATCGCTTATTCACTTCCTGCAGGTCCTCATGGCCACAGTCAGTCAGAAGGGAAATGTACGTCGTAACAAAAGGCCAACATTCAAACTCAGTCAATATTTCTAAATGATTACTTCCAGATTTYCTGAGCCTCAGTTAATTCTTGTATTTCAGAAGCTGCTCATGACTTACAGGGATGAGCGTTGAGCCTTCTGCATCTGTTTGTCTCACTCCCCTGTCTTCCTCCCTTTCTTTTTCTCTCATTGCAACAGTAAGAGTGCAGGGGAGTGATTAGGAACGAGATTAGGAGGTTTTCTGCTTCAGCAGTTCTGCTGGGKTAGATAAAAGCTCAACAGCAAAATGTTAGTTTTTTTTCAAATCCTGTTTTGGGGAATCACTAATGAAGTTGCTGGGATTATAGTTTCTTGCTCAACATAATAAGCAACCAATGTAGTAATTGATAAAAGATGTCAGATTGTAGCAAATATGCAGAAAAGGACAAAAACATGATTGTATTTTTAAAAGGAAAAAGTACACTAGGGAGGTTCCTGTAGTTATTATTTTTAAAATTAATCTAATTATAGCAGCAGCTGAACCTGAATAACTCTGGTAGTTTTTTCCTCAATAAGGTAAGAAAACTGCAGTTAACAGTTTAGAAACTGGGCCGTAAAGGGTTTTATACACCTGAAAGAGAACCAATTTATTGATCGTTATATTCAGTTTGGGTTTTTAGGATTAAAGTGCATAAAATAGTGGAAGAGCTCGTATCAAACTGTATCTTTTATCTCTAAGATTCAAGCTTACATTTTTCCATTTGGAGGATCTATTATAAACTTATTTTAAACAAGACTGAAAAGTATTGACACAAAGTCCGTTTTTGGACAGTTTTCCTGTAAACTTCACTTTACTTTTCTTTAGATCCTTAATATCTCAGGAGCTCTTACTAACCACATGGTTCTTTWGGATGATATTATCAGCTCTATACTTAAATATGGACTTGAATTAGTCTTTGACTATTTACTTTACCCAAATTAACTGAACAGTTTATTTGTCATGATTTGTGTCTGTGCTTATGATTTAGCCTAAGTTTTCTGTCTTTTCCTCCTGTTTTCTTCCTCCTGTCTGCCTTTGCTCTAGCCCCGCCCACTCACACCTGATCCTCATGTTTCTTCCCCAGGTGTTTCTTGTTTTACCTCATTAGTTCTTCCTTTATATTCTGTCCTTGTTCTCTGTTTCACGTTCACGTCCATATCCCTTGTTCTTGTTTGCTGCCACGTCGGCACCTTTGTTTTTGTTTTAATAAATCACTTTTTGCCACCTCACTCAGTTCTGCATCTTGGGGTTCTAATCAACCAAGCTCAATCGTAACATTATTTTTTACAGGACGGCAACAAAATTACAGTAATAAGCGTCCTGTCCTAAAATCAGCTAAAAATAAACTGATCTTTGTTTTCACTACTTTGGTCTACTTATGCCATTTTAGCTGGTTGTTCAGTTRGCTCTTTTAAAACCGTACAGTTCAAAATGCTAAATCAAATTTTTAAATTGCTTTCAAAACATTTGTCACCACTAAAACCACTAGTTGATTGAATAAAATTCATCAACTGATTAATGGTTTCACTTTGGTGTTTCTTATAGTCCCAGTCCCTGAAAAGTCCCATGACCTATAATTTTGGTTAGTTCTAAGCTAACCAGTTATTTGCAACCACAATTCAAGGTTCGCAGCCCATGTAGACTGCCGTCCACGTAGGCCACACCCTTCAATGTCCAGGTCGACCACATGCAATGGCTGACGGCTGTTAAATGAGACCGTCTAATCGTTGGATGTTGTACGCTTGTGTGACCTCACACTACCACATTACCATGGTGTTCTGTTTTATATCACATCACCTATAAAGGCCTAACTTAAAATGCTTTGGAGCAAGTATTCAGACACGTTTTCATGGGAGAGATAACTTCCCCAAAATTCCATGAATACACGTCAAATTGTACAAATTGTAGGTTACCATTTTGCTTGTTTACAGACATATAGGGCAATCTCTCAGAATTTTTAAAAAACCATTCCTTCAAATTTATTTGCGTATGAGAGCCAGCAGGCTGTAAGGAAACAAGTTCATCACCTCCTTGTACTTTATTCCCTGCTCCTCCCTGCTGTGGACACTGTTCTCTCTGTGGCCTAGAGTTTCTTGATTGTATGTGTGTGAGAATATGAAAGAAATTTTGGTGAAAATTGTGGATTTTCACATTGCAGCATACATTTAATCYGCTAAATTGCTGTACAACAAATAGTTTGGTGTGGGATGACATTCAAAACTCCCCCATTTTCAGTTTACTGACGGCGCAATTAATCCTGAGATATCATCGGCCGCGAATAATAGTTAGATGCATCTTTATTTTTGTGGTTTTGAGGGCTACATTTGTTGGCCATATGAGAACGAGCCCACACCTTTGGCATGGTCCAGTGATGTAATCGGCCTACAAATGGTCACTAGGATGCAGTCCCTAAATTGAAACACAAGGATGTCACCCGACTGAGTTCAGGTGTTTGGTAATTGGCATGTATTCCCCCACCACCATAAACTTAGCATCCTGTGGGTCAACGGACCTCTCATACCCAATCTTCTAAATGTAATAACTTTCTATCAAAACCATTACATTCATTCTCACCCTGCACAGCACCCGAACAGAATGCACAATGTAAGGCATGATTCAATTACTCTGGAACATTCTTTGCAGGGCAATATTCATATAAAGCTGAAATTTCCCCGTGGGTCAGTGCCTGCCATAGCAGTGGATAATATCCCATTAATGTTTTTCAACATTTACTATGATGGCCTTTTTGTATTGCAACCACTCAGCGTGAAGGACAATTTAAAAAAAATAGAAAATATAAATCAATGAAACACGGGCGTGCATATTAAGTAGTAAAGGCTGAATTCTAAATAACAGCATTTTGCAAGCTTCACTAGCAGAGAATAAAAATAATAATAATAAAGATGTCAATTTTAGTACTTTAGCTCACATTTATTTTTAAAGAGCTCCATAAAAACTGATTCCACTCAGTGTTTGGAATTCAAATATCTACCAGCTTTTGCCTCAGAGGCTCACAGTGAAACACCATTCGCGCATTTTTAATAAGGACTTAAATGAATGAAAATTTACAAAATTAAATGTGAAGAAATGTATTACATTCTAAATTCAAAAAATTACTTGTGTAATGAAATCTTGCTGTATTACGTAATGGATTTTTAGATCTTTCAGTAAAAATCTTCCAAAAAAAGCTTCATTTGCTTTATTTTTGTATTTGAATCTTTTTAATTCAATGGCTTCTCCTTCCTTGATGTCCTTTTTCGTTTTCACTCAAACCTGAAGATACTTTTAAGTTTTCTTTCATACTATTTAATAACAATTTTCCTTTCATTATTAAAATGCTCAACATCCAAGCACTTTCATACTGATTCTGATTTTAAAGTATGACCTTCGAAAGACTAAAATAGAGAAAAAAAAAAACATTCCTTTTTTTTGACCTTCCAACATGACTCACAACTATTCAGGGCTTCAAATCACATATTTCATAATGTACTTAACTTTAAACGGCACAACAAACATCATAACCAGCAACATTCTAGCTTTATTTTATTTATTTATTGTTGAATACTTTATACAGCGGGTAAAATAAGTATTGATCACGTCACCATTTTTCTCAGTAAATATATTACTAGAGGTGCTAATG
>NW_013952664.1:177296-184316 GCF_001266775.1 Austrofundulus limnaeus
CTAAAGATCAGAGTTCATAGAAGAGGTCCACGAAACCTTCAAGATTTGAAGACTGTTTGTGTGGAAGAATGGGCCAAAATCACACCTGAGAAATTCATGCCACTAGTTTCTCCATACAGGAGGTGTCTTGAAGCTGTCATTGTCAACAAAGGCTTTTGTACAAAGTATTAGATAAACTTCAGTAAGTGTGTTCAATACTTTTTCCCTGTGCCATTCCACATTATTACAAATAACTTCATTTCTGGACATTTATGGTTTGATTTATTTGTATGTRTGGATCAATTGGGTTGTTACCAACATCTGGTGAAAATTTCATGTCATTAGCACCACTAKTAATTTGTTTACTGAGAAAAATGGTGACRTGTTCAATACTCATTTTACCCGCTGTATTTTAGACTTGATACACACCATTTCTGAATGGTTCTAGAGGTTTTCCACCATCTCAACCAAGTAAGGTTATTGCTGATGCAGCTCATTAGCTTCATCTGGTGTGTGGAACTGTCTTAATCGGGTTAACTGCCCACACCAAAAGGCATGTTGGATGAGACCATAGGCTTGTTTCGTACTCAACAAAACAGCATCCTGATGTGTATTCACCAGTTTTAAACCACCTAAAGTCAGACAAGCTTTAGCACACCATATTAAATCTACCATATTTATTTGTGTATAATACAATGTCATGTTTAATACGATCCCCCCTCCCCACCTTTTTTGAGCTTAAAAAGCATAAAAAAATTAATCCTCCAATTTCATTCAGACTTCAAGATTTTTCAGCCTTTGCAGTCTTTATACATGTCAGTAAAATGATCATTGGACTGTTCATTTTATTTTAACCACATATGTACTAAAAGGTATTTTGACAACAAATATATATCAGCTGTAGCAAATTCATATGAATTCTGGCATTTTACACATAGTCCACCAGGATGCGCCAACACAAAAGTCAGAGACTTCACATGAGATTTGGACCATCTTGTGGGGGAAAAGCAGATTACTTCCTACTCGCGAGCGCCCCCTCTGGTGAGGAAACATTTTTTTCAGGGATACAAACTTTTTTAGAACACCGGTAGATGGCAGCCATTACAGACAAACATGTGTTTGCTGTTGTTCCAGCAGCGGCCAAGTCACATGATAATGTCATTAGTTCATTATTATTACTAAGGTGCAGGACTGCTTTTTCCCCCTTTTTTTTCACATCATGTCGCCTGCTTGGATCTGTTATTATCTCGCTCTGATGCACAAAGGAGTGTCACAGGTGAGCTTGCTTCAACAGTTTTTACATCGTGGTCTCATTTCCGGACTCAGGCATTTTGTGCATGAAGTCGATATTTCAGTTAAAATACATAAGTAAAAATATTTATCCAAGTATAGAACTACCCCCCAACTTTATGGATGATTTTATGGATTTAATTTTACATATTACACTTGAATAAATACGGTATGCCAGGGGAGCTTTACTGACTAAATGGAAATCTGTGAATGTTGACATTTGCTCCTACAAGACCTTCTCAGGACAAGAATGTTTTTATTGCAAAGTAGCAGAACTTCTGTTGGGTTGGAGCCACGTTGCTCAAACCAGGTCAACAACTGGTTTCCCAAAACAAAGCCTTCCACCACGAGGCAGAACATTTGGCCTTTTGTCTACATTTTTTTGTTTTTGTTTTATAATTTTGAAAACAGTCTTTTCAAATACCTCAAAGTGATACTTGAGTGAAAGTACAAATATATTGCCATAAAATTACTTTGGTGAAAGTTAAAGTACAGATGTTTGTGAAAGAGTAAGGAGTAGAGGTCAAATATCACCTGAAAATATATATTTTCCAGTAAAGTACAGGTGACCAAAGTTTCCACTTCGGTAATGTAATGTTTTATACCTCTGGAAAACCATTTAATAAAAGAAAACTGGGGAAAAAGACAAGCTATGAACTTTGTCCTCTACATGAAACATTTGTTGAAACATAAACAGGATCATACTTTTTTATAACTTTTTTGTAGTTTTTTTTAACATTTCATCTTAAAATCCATATTAGAAAAATATTAAGTAAAAAAAATAAAATATATACCTCTAAGTTAAACTTTGGAATCACATCAGTCTAGATGAGTAACTTTTAAAATAAACACAAATAAGTGGATTTCTCATGGGTTAGTCTGGTTGTACTGGGTACTAGCTGCCAGAACAAACAGCATCATTACATAATCCACGCAATCAATGTTTTTTTTTTTATTTTTTTACTTCAGCTTCATTTTTACCAAGGTGCTGTATGTGCGTGTGTGCATTCCTGAAGCTTTTAAAAAGATGAACAGAAAAACATAAAACCATAGACATTAATGCCCTGAATCTCTAAAATGCTGTAATTTCAGCTTTTTTTTTCACAGCAAACACTGTTAGTGTTGTTCCCACCAGAAGATCCACTGTTTGTACTTTTAAAAAACAGGATGGCAGAATATTAACTTATTTTACTACTTCAATAAATTCAGTTCATGCAATTATTTCATAATCCGTCTTCATCAGCGTCTCCAAACACAATCTTGTGACGTTGTTTCTGTGATGGAGGATATGTGTGGGTAATCTAAGATCCCTGGTGGTGTGCACAACGTCACACCAGAGTGCCCCAATCGATAGTGGATTCCACTCGGCCAGACGGAGAAGTGTGATAATGTTTTGGGATCGCTCCCCCCGATCGCCTGGTTGGCAAATTATGAAACGGCAAGAGCGAGAGGAGGCTTCCATTGATCCGTGAGAGTTGCCCCCCGGGGTTATGTACTTACCTGTGTCGACTCAATAGGGCTCGCAGGCTCGGTGATCAAACTGCCTGTGTGGGTTCAATAATGCAGCATGGTGCAAAGGTGTGTAAAGAGTGGATGTGCTGTGGTCAAAGCAGAAATTAACATAAGAAAAAATCAACCATTTCTTGAATTGTTTTGTCTGAACATCAATAAGTGGCTACGTAATTGAGAAAAACTACCGTGCACAATTATTTTTTGAGTTTTTAAAAGAATGTAACCATTTAGTTTGAGTAAAGAACTGTAAAACAAGCATATTGTATAAACTAGGAACAGTCACAGTGTCCTTTAGATGAGAAATAATCAAAGTATCTGAAGCTGTGGTTTTGAATCAGTTTTCCCATTTTGTTCTGAAGGAAACTTTTGGTATACCAGAAAATCTCAGCATAACAGTTTTCTTGTGTGAAATTCAGAATGTAGTACTTTTTAGTTTTTGGACAAATGTGTAGGATTTTTTTTTACAGTGAATGTTGTCTGAAACCTTCATGTCATTTAAATTATTAGCTATGATTAGGGCAATGGACAATTTTATAAGTCGTGTTCTTTAGCAGATATGTCTGACTGTTGTACTTGTGTGATTGCTTATATAACATTCACACTCTTCTGTACGTTTTGCAACATGTATCTCGTTCCATTTTGGAGCTATTTCAACAATAATAAATTCAAAAGTTCATCTCCTTCAGGACATTTCAACTATGACTTCTGGTATTTCTGCAATTTTACCTTTTTGATATTTTTGATATTTAGCTTTTCCTCATTGAAAATAAAGCCGTTTTCAACATCCTGAAAACCCTTCAATAATAATAAATCTTAACTTAACTTTTAACCCTATGTTTTGGTCCTGCTGTTTCCTTCTTTGTGCTAATTTCAGCTTCCATTTTACTGATTTTATCCTTTTTAAAAATCATTTTGATCTTTTTTTGCTGTTTTAGCTTTATTCTGTTTTAAGCTTTTTATGCTTATGTCAGCTGCTTTATGTGTTTTTAGATACTTTTGAGCTAAATTAATCCTTTTCAGGTAAATTCATCTTTTTGTGAGAATTTCAGATTTTTAACACATACTGTAATTCAACAAACATTCTTTTTCTGTGTGCTTAGTTAATTTATTTTAGCTATTTTTATAGGTTATATAGAATTCCTATATAAATAAAGATGTTGAACCTCAGAGAACTTAAACAAGTCTGTTCAAATGCAAAAACTTTATTTAAACAGATTGAAAAGAGAACACATCAAGTCCAGGATGAGAACACAGACGAGCAAGCTATCATACTTGTCTTTGTGACGGGATTCATAGTGTCGCCACAGATTGTATTCTTTGAATACCGCCACCGCCTCTTGACAGATGAACAAAAAAATAATCGTTTGTACACTGCAGCTTAAATGCCTTGCATTCTGAATCAATTTTTTTTCTTACCTAATCTTTTCACCATTATTCCGTTCTCTCTTTGAGAGGGGCGGGTTTAGGATTTTTTTCTGGGGGTTGCCAGATAGGGGCACAGACTGTAGAAGTGTGGAACAGAATGTCACGTTATATGCATGTATGTATGAAATAGTTACTAACTAATATTAATAATGAAAACAGTTCATAACTAAGGAACATTTTATTGCAAAAGTCCAACTTTATAATCAAATATAAAAACACATAAATGAAAAAAAAACCTAAATGCTCTCTGGTATTGTTCTGGGGGCCGGACCAAATGGAGAGGCAGGCCGGATCCGGCCCGCGGGCCGTAGTTTGGGGACCACTGCTTTAAGCATTCACATTGCATTTTTGCAGGAAATTCAAATTCTCTTTTTCAATTTTATTGATTGTACAATACAATACAACTTTGTTTCTAAAGCGCTTTAAAACAACACTGTTGGCCAAAGTGCTGTATATAATTAAAAACACATAAAACATACACAAAACAATAAAGTAAGTAAAATGAGCCAATGTCTAATATAAAAACAAAACAAAATGTAGGAAAATCATTGGTACCAATGAGCACTGTGCCAGAGTTGAAGCAAAAAATGGCAATTTTTTTTATTAAATTGTTTTTTTTTTTTTTTACAGACATTACAAGCCAAAAACAAAAGTCAGCTAATTCAAATGCCTCTGTTAACTTCGCTCACTCAGATTTGGTTGTTTATACTGAAAAACTTCAAAGTAGGCTGAGTGCAGAGAGTCCCACAACAAAGGGGGGGTGAAGAAAATGTATGGAATGACATTTCCAAAAAAAAAAAGCTTTTGTAGATAAATTTAGAAATGTCTTCATGCTGAAGCCAATCAAACAACCCATCAACTAATCATGTGTGATTCAGTGGAAATGAGCAATGCATTGGGACTGAAGTACAGTGCATGAGAGAAAACAAATTTTACCCCCAGCTGAAACAAAAACAACTAGTGTCTGCGCTGTAAGCATAAATGTAATTATTTATTCAAGCCGGCTGACTGACTGGGTCATTCTGAAATTTGCTGCAACCTAATTTTCTGTTGATGTTAAGTAAAATATAGAACTCATAAGTGGATATGGAGTGAATACATAATTGTTTGATTGTTTTGCTAATTCGTCATCTTTAGTTACCACTTTAATTTGTCAAATGTCTGCTTTGCAATTAGGTCTGTAATTAGCCAATCAGACTGTCCTTGTACTCCTAATGATCACGCTCTCTGAACAATTTTATCACGTTTTTTCTGTTTATGACGCGCTTTTTTGTGCCTTTTACACTAAAAACGTCTCAGCTCTTCGTTTTTTTTTTAATTTATTCCAACAAAAACATGGCACTGGTTACACTTGAGTGTTTTACGATAAAATATGTTGAACTTTAGACAGGGCTCCTCCTTTGCTTTTTCCCATAAGACGAGGATAAAAAAACTGTATAGTCAAAAGGGAGGAGCGCAGCAGTTGTACATCATGGAGATGTGCTTGAAAAGGAAGGAGGCAGCGTTGCTTTACAAGTCRAATGAAAAGTCGTAAAGCCGTACTACATCACAGGTCGTACCGATTGAACAGAAWGGATTTTGGAAAGGAACTGATAACAAGATTCAATGAGCTTCAAAACAGTTTCAAAGAGCCAAAAATCCCATCTCTAGCCATGATTACTGAGGAGCATTAGAGATACTACTGTATAACACCCGAAGTCTCAAATATTGTGGTATGGAAAGTTTGGTCAGTGCTTTTCACTGAATATTTAAAGTGTGTAAAAACTGACAATTTCCAAAAATACTTGGAGATTTATATAATACAAGCAATGTTTTTTTTTTCTCTTAACAGTAAAGGAAAGAGCCTGAAGCAACATTTGAGAGTGAACAGTAGGTTTAACACCCTTTTTAAAACCGCCTTTGTGTGATTATTATGTTTTGTATGGAGCAGAGTTGATTGCTCTGAGACTGCAAGGGAAGCTCAGCTTCCCCTAAAATGTAAAAAATAAAAAGATCAAATATATATTGTTGTGTGTTCATGTCATTGACTAAATATGCTCTACAATGCACTCAACATTTGTTCAGAATTATCTTCTTATCACTGGTAACGACGCAGCTTTCCTCTCACTCATTCCCTCAGTTTCACAGAGCTTTAAACAGTCGGACGCTGAGCGTCCACAAAGCTCAACGATGCAAAGACTGCAGCGAAACGAGACGAGTCATTGGATAAATGCTGGCTTTGTCCCGCCCATCGGATGCTGAGCGTCTCTGGGGGTCTATGGAGCAGTGGACTTGGACTCGGCTGGCTCGGACGCTCAGCTTCTGCATGATGATTGGATGATCTGTCGGAGGCTGAATCCCTTTTTGATTGACAGCGAAATGAGCGAATCAGCGATCTTTTGGTGTAAACATTCCGTGTGAGCAGTTTTTAGTTTTGTTTCTGTTCTGAGTTGAACCGGAGACTTTGTTAATCCTTTTAGCAACATTTTCTTTGTTTAAAATGGCTAGCAACAAATTGAGCTTCTATTTCTGGTGGGTTTTTTGTAGCTGCTTGTGTTTGGAGACTGACTTCTATCACTCTTTCTGACTTCTCTCCAGCGGCTGCTGCTGAGCCCCTCCACCATCATAAAACACTCACAGACGGACACACTTCACTCTAGCCCCTCACCAGTAACAAGCTGCACATATGGCAGACAGTTTGAATGTTGTAGACCGTATTTTGGCGAAGCCATTTGATAATCTTCCTTACGAAGAAAAACAGAGTTAAACAGCAGGGCTGATCAACTCCTCAGATTAATTTGGTGCAAAAGGTGGGGAGAAGTAAGATAAAAAACA
>NW_013952664.1:184519-186133 GCF_001266775.1 Austrofundulus limnaeus
GTATGTATTGTTTTGTTTTTTAAAATGAAATGAATAAATTCTATAAACTTAAAAAAAGGAAAAGGAACAGAGGGTAGAATTTATAACCCTCACATTTTATTATGTTGGCCGAAACTGAGCTTCCTCTCCTTGAAAGACCAGCATCCACCACTGCTGTACATGGTACCTGTCTGCAAGGAGTTTGTATGTGTAGGTGCACTCTGGTGTCTACCTTTAGTTGCAAAATGCTCATGTTAGCTTAACTGTTTACTCTGACATGTCACTAACTTACTGTCGGTGGTTATCTGTTTCATTCGTTTGGCCTTGTGATGGACTGGTGTCTTGTCTGGGCTGTACCCCACAACCCTGAACAGAAACAAGCAGGTGGGAGTTATTTTAGCCTGGCCCTCACCTTCCTACGCWGCTCCGCTCAATTCTAGTTTCCCTTCTCTGCTCCGTCTGGGACTTCTCCCATTGAGAAGGATTTCACTGGCAGATTTTTAGCCGGGCCAATCAGAGAACAGAAGGCGGAGTTTTGAACGACGTCGACTTTCTGCGCAGTGACTGCTAGTTAGTTTAGCATACGTCAGTAGAGGAAGTGAATGAAGCCAGTCTGTGTTGATAAGGCTTCCAAAATAAATTAAATTTGTCTGACTAAGCAGCAGCCCTCATTTACAATCGTCTTGTTTGGCTCTGTATTTTTTCTCCTCTCATCAGGGTTGTTTACAACACGCGATTTCCGGTTAGCTTCTTAGCTTAGCCTCCATCACAGCGACATGCGTCGCAGCCAACTGATCCAATCATTTTAAACTTCAGCAGAGGCCACGCCTCCTGCAAGAATCTTTTCTCTATGCATCAAGTCCAGACCCTTGAATGAAGCAAAGTGAAGGACAGGGTCTGGTTTAAACCAGGCTAGAGTTATTCTGGATCATCATGTTCTTTAGTTCTGCTGGATTCTGTCAGAGTCTTTTGTTGATGTTTGGGGATACAGTACAAGTAGTCTTTGTGATGAATTTTCCATGCGGGTCACAGGAACAGCTGCGCCAGCACAGTGCTGCTGTTCCCYAAAGAAAACGAGTCCATAGATATTCCTTTGTAGTTTATAAAAAGAACAAATTCTTTTGTTTTATATTTAGTTACATAATCCTTAATTTACCACATTATGTTGCATGAGAAGAACCTGACACATGTTTACACAGTACAAAAACCACAAGCTCATAGAAAATGCAGGATATTTTGCAGATTAAAATTATTTTTATTTTCTTGCATCCCTTGTTTGATGTTTCATCCAGTGAGTCGGTACTCCCCTCCCTCCACCTTAYATCTTCGAGAGCCCGAGAAAGAAATTTTCGGTGGCAGGTACTTTGGCCAGAGCACCGTGTGTCTCTGAGCTCAGTGGTTTCTAAGAGGAACAGTTGAGTGCAATGACAAACTGAATACCTGGATTTTTTTTTTCTCTCTCCAGCTTGCCAGCTTTATCTCTACTTGCTGTCAATACAGACGTATTTCTCTGTAATGCCCTGGGCTGTGTTGGTGTTTTCTTTTTATACTGGTGTATGTGCAAGGGCTTCTGGGATTACAATTCAATTCTCTCAGAATGCTTCCACCATTTTCTGTCCGCACCTATTTGTTGCG
>NW_013952664.1:186988-189419 GCF_001266775.1 Austrofundulus limnaeus
GTGCTCGGACTGTTTTTAGAAGCAATACAGACCCAAATGTAAGTAAAATAAACTGAAAAAAAAGTTAATTTTGCATATTAGGTCCCCTTTAATGCATGTCAAATATTTTACCTGCAAAATGATGGTGTCCCACCACTACWTGGAGGTACACATGGTTGTACTGGGATGTGGGGAATTTCCCACTTAAGTCATACATTTTAATTAGAATGTCCCTTATTAGTTTTTGTGTATTTATTTTACATTTAGTCAATCACACACACAGTACTTTCAGTGTTTATAAGAGGACACTGTTTCTATGCATGAAGTACCATGTAGAGTGTTTTTAGTCAAAGTTAAACACGAAACATCAACTTTAATCAAAACTGACCTTTTGAGGGCAAACATAATGCTCAAGTGGCCCTTGGTGAAAATAAGTTAATTAAATATTTACATAAAGAAAAGACATAATAGTTGAACAAAACAGCCATTCTAAAATTGTATGCTCTAGCTCAGGGGTGTCCAAGGGTTTGGACCAGGATTGGACACCTACTCTAGCTGAACGTTGGACATCATTTGTTCATTCATTCGAGTTCARTGTGAAAGAATGAAATGCATAACATAGCAACAGTTCAGGGATTAAAATGTAAAATAATCGTTTTAAAATTATTTGACTCACAGGTGAGAAAAATAGCATTTCTTTCTTTCTTTATTTTTTTTAGTTAGGCATATTTTGAACACATTCAGTCAAGTGTTTATTTTATTCCCTGAAATACCTGCAGCAGAATCTTAAAATGTACCCAATCAATCCGGGCTATAAATGGCAAACAATGGAAACGTTTTAAAATGCCGGTGAATAACTGAGGCGTATCCGTTTATACATCTTGTGTTACCTTCAAAGTTGCTGATTAGCCTAATTGAAATGCTAATTTTATTCCTAAACATTTCTCAATGCAAACCCACACTTCTGCTTTTGGCGTAGCAGGGAAGGGTAATGTAGTTTGTTTCTGATTTATCACAGTGGTGTACTTGTTTTACATGGGAGGAAAAAAGGAGGGACAGTGGGGTGATGGGTACATTTGGATTTCAAAGAACTAAAACAGATTTATGATGGAGAAACAATTTTTTTAGTTGCATAACATGATAATTAGAATAAAACTGATTAGCAGTGGAGAGCGGATCAGAGGCCAAACTGGATCATTCCTCATTCTTGTTCTTCCCTGTAAAGGAAAAGATATGTCTTAATTTACAATGAAATACTACAGGTCCATCTCTCAGGAGAAAAAAAGAAATTAAAAAATGTCATGATATGCAACACAGGCATGTGTTTTTATAGGTGGCACTACTTGAAATGGTTTATCTTCATAAGACAGAAGTCCTTATTTAGCACATTGGTCTTGGCTCTTCTCTCCTACAACTGGATGTTTGATTTTGTGTTTCATGGTTAGGTTAAGTTCTGATTTGTTTTTCTTTCCTGTTCAGCTCACCTGTGTTCTCTGTGCCACATCACTCTCAGCCTGCCACACCCACTTTCACCTGTCCAGTCAATCTACTCAGGTGTCTTTACTATTCCATTTACCTTCATCCTATATATCCAAAGTGTTTCAATACTTACCAGCAGTGCATTGCTGGCTTTCTGCCACATTACAGTTTACTCCTCATATCTCGCCCACATGTTCCTGGTGACTCATCTTGTAAGTTTTGCTGCCTCGTCCTGTTTCTTTTGTTGAAATAAATAAGTTTGTTTGTTCAAGTTTCTCAAGCCTGTCTTGCATTCTGGGTTGATCCTCCAGCCAAATTTGACGTGAATACAAATGTCTAAGATTACTTGCTGTTTTGCACTTTTTGTTGCCAGCAAAAACTATAAAACCTTTACAATGGCAGCACTGCAGCTCAGTGGTTAGCCCTGTCGCCTCACAACAAGAAGGTTCTGGGTTCGATCTCTAGTTCGGATCAAGGGTCTTTCTGTGTGGACGCTGCGTGTTCTCCTCATGATTGTGTGGGTATTCTCCGGGTGCTCCGATTTCCTCCCACAGACAAATTAAGAATGTTGGGTTGCTTTCAGGCCTGTCTTGTAAAAGACATCTGCTGTCTCAATGGGGTTTGCCTAAGGTTAATAAACTTTTGCTAAGTCGTCACTACCTCATCAGTTAACCATTGTCTACCCCAGGTTTAACAATGGTTCCCAAAATATTCCCCACTATACATTTGTTTTACGTAGTTGTCTTTTTAGAGCCAAGATTATACTCAAACTACTTTTCAGCATTCTTTGATTTTGAACTTGCCAAACGTTCTTCTAAGAACAACTAAATGAATCCTACAGGAATACCATAAAGCGGGTAAAATAAGTATTGAACACATCAACATTTTTCTCAGTAAATATATTACTAGAGGTGCTAATGACGAAATTTTCACCAGATGTCGGTAACAACCCAAGTGATCCATACATACAAAG
>NW_013952664.1:191969-194016 GCF_001266775.1 Austrofundulus limnaeus
AAAAAAACGGCTTTTAAAAAAACAACTTCTCCACTTTCCATCAATGCTTGACATATTTTGCATTTCCTTTTTTTGTTTGTTTGTTTCAACCAAAGCTCACAGATCTAACATGTTACAARTAAAACACTCTGTAAGATCAGAGAGAAAGAATTCAAAGTGTATGTCAACTTAAACTGTCCTTTTGAATGAGAGCAATCTCAAGGAAGCATATGGGTTTTATTTGTTCCATTGTAAAGAATGAATCGGAGCTTCAGTACAGCAGGTGATAAAAGGAAGGAAGGATGTTTTCTTATCAGCATTTGGGTGAAGAAAAAAAGAAATACAAACTGTTTGGAGGTGAACACATCGATGCATTTCTAATTTGTCGACAAAAACCGAAGCTTGTCTGCATGGTGTAGAGCTATTCAGTGACAGCGACGCTGCAAATGAAGTATGCCAAAACCAGTCGAGTCGATATGAGGCACCCTGAACAAGAGACGCAGCTGGAGAGTCAGAGGATGGAAGAGTGATGAATAATGTTCTGAAGGAGAAACTAAGATAAGGCAATGGCTGCATATCGGTAAAAACACATTTTCACTGTGAGCAATAACCAGATTCAAAAGCGCTTCCTTTTGGCGCTACCTTCCTGCAATTCAATTCCCGTCCTTGCATTAGCTATACCTGCATAATCCTAAAGAAGAAACCGGAGTGTATACTTCAGCTGACATTGACTGTGACAAGAGTAAAACAAAGCGACAGACAGCTCAAGCTTATTTGAAYTGTGGGAGTAAATCTGCAAGAGGAACATGGAGACCTCACAGGACAGCCCAAACTGACAAGATGGAAAGTAGTTTAAGTGATATTTCAMATTCTCTTTTGTCTCCTAACTATTCAATGTACTGAAATGTACATGCAGATATTCACTCTTAGTATGTACAGCACATACACAAAAGTGGCTAAGCATCTAGGAGTGTTTAAAATATCCTGACCCAAAAAATAAATGCATATTTGCTTTATTTGACAGTACAATTCGAGTTCGACAGATCCATGAGGTAAAATCTGACCTTGGATTGTTGCAGTGCTTATGTGACCAAACTTATCAATAAGTAACCAGTCTTGTCATGACTGGAGGGCAGCATAGACCTAACACTGAAATGTGAACAGATGCAGAACAATCGTTTTACATCTAATGAGGACATCTCAGAGTCTRTCTGTAGTTTACCCTCTATCCATCCAATTTCTTTTACTTCTGGGCCACKAGGAGCTGGCACCTACCCCATAGTGGTGGTGCAAGAGGCGGTAGACATACTGGACAAGACGTGTTTTTGGTCTGTGGGAGGAAACAGAGTACCAAGACAAAACCCACTTGTGCATGGCATGAATATGCAAACTCCATACAAAGACTGAGACGCAGACCTGAAACCTTCTTGCTGTGAGACAATAATTCGAAGCACTGCACCGCAACGGTGCCTTAGAACTCATAAGGGAGTTCTATTGGCTTCTTTATTATAGAATTGAGAAAAGGGTTTATTTTGCAATTAAACTGAAAGTAAGTCAGAGTTACTGTTAGGATTTGTTTTCTTTTCTTTTGCATTCTGTGTTCATGTTCCCCATGTGTGTTCCTGCCTAGCTCCTCCCACTCCTGCTTGTCCTCCTCACAGGTGTTTGTCATTTCAGTTTATTAGTGTGTCTATATATTTGTGTCAGAAGGACGGTTCATAACATGGGTTATACAGRATACAAAAGATGGGTTTAACAATAGTTTTTATTTGGATACCAGCACATATTGGAGTAAAAGGAAATGAGATGGCAGAGAAGATGGCAAAGGAGGTAACTCAAAATCACATTAATGTCACAGTGCATACAAGCAAATCAGAGACAAGGAGTATCACCAAAGAGAACCTGAGGAAGGAATGACAAAAAAGGTGGGATGAAGAAAGAAAAAGATGGTTTTGTAGGATCCAAAAAGCAGTAGGAGAAGGAGGAACTGGAAGAAGAAACAGGAAGGAGGAAAGATCAATAAGACTAAAATTTTTTTAAAATACAAATAACTTTTTAAAATACAAAT
>NW_013952664.1:194567-196686 GCF_001266775.1 Austrofundulus limnaeus
CTGTAGTGGCGACCCGCGACCATGGAGATATAAACAGCTTTTTATAAGGTAAAAATAATAAAACAAGGTCTTTGTCTGCAATGATTAGACATGTTTTTTTTAGTATTGTCATTGGTGATTATCTGAATTTCGGCTAAAAGGCTTGACAAAATCCTACACACTGTGCCTTTAATGAAACGTTTCTTCATCAAAAAATAACCCATCCAGAAGATCTACTTGATTTTTTTCATTTTGATTTTTCTACCTGAATTACTGAGACGCATCAGTGCAAACAATATGCTATACTAGAATGTAAGAAATAGAAAGACAGGACATATGAGTGTTTACAAGGGATAAAGAAAAAAATAATCATAACAGATACAAATAAAAAGGTATTTACAAATCAATACAAAATGTATTTTTTAATAAAACTGATTTGAATATGTAGGATACACAACACTGCAGAAAGCATTTCATAATCAAATCAAACTCCATACCAGTAGGTGGCGGTAATGCAAACCATATGTTTTTTGCCAACCATCAAAAAAACTCATAAGTTCCGCAAGTTGGCCTGGTTCCAATACTCGCACTACATCCCACGCCCCTCTATGACGTGTGTACTCAGTTAAAGAGTTTGAATGTGGGTTCAAATGCGAGTTAGAATGCGAGTTTGAATGTGCAAGTTACAAGTCTGCCAGTTTACAGCATCAACCTGTGCCTTTGTGTTGTAACTGCGACATCCAAAATGGCGGAACTGGTCGCTGTTTTGGCATTTGTACTTCTAAAAATGGTATTAAAACCACAACAGGCAATCGCGTTTAGGAGAGAGTGCATGAACCGTAGGAGGCGTTCACACCAAATGTGTACATTCGGTCGTTCTTCTTTGGTTTATTTTTGTTTTGTTTTGTTTTGTTTTGTTTTTTTGGGTGATTGGCAGATTAATTCAAGTGCTTTTCTGCCACCACTAGACTGGAAGGTGCTTGGTGGACGATGCCATATATTTTTTTCCTTTTTAATTCAAAACATATATGTTGTAGAAAACTTATTAATGAGCAGAGACACGTGAATAAAAAGAGTTCACTGCGCGGATGGTCATGGATTTAATAAAATGTTTTGCAAAGGGCAAGGCAAGCCGTGAGGCAATCAGGGTGGATCAAAGCCCTGAGAACCACCGCAGACTGACTAGCCGAGGCTACAGGAACAGTTTTATCAAACCGGGCGGAGCCTTGGAGACCAATCACAAAGTTACAGGTTTACAGCGGGATCAAAATGAGAACAGACATCAGTGGCGTCTTTCAATCATAGGACAGATTATAATAAATGTAGCAGTTATCAGAGAGATACAGAAGAATAATGTCAAGGCAAATATGAACCTAGTAGTCAGACAGAAAGTTATATAATTATATTTCCAGCACAGTATAGACACTGTGCCAAAATCTGCTTGGATGTGGGCTTAGCATATTGGGCTTATGGTGAAAGACCACTCCGGAGAATTGGGACACTACGCACTCGGACCCTTCAGCGAGAATATGCATTTGAAGGACACAAGTGTGGAAATACAAATATTGATTCCCCAATTCTTATCCCCGATGCTTCTGGCTGCCACATCAGTGATTTAKTTTTTATTAAGACATATTTGAATCCTCGTGCTGATGTTCTGTCTGCAACTTCAATTTCAAAAACAACTTTAAAACTGCGATTGTTTTAATAACGATGAGCAACGATCATCTAGTTCTTAACCCATTTTTTGTAATTTCCCCTTGGGATCAATAAAGTTTCATTCATTCATTCATTCATTCATTCATGCATTCAATTCATTTATTTAACTTTACCCTCAAACACCCCCGTAGTTAAGTGAGTATACACAAGTAATAGGGGTGCAACGATACAGAAAATTCACGGTTCGGTTCGATACTTTAGTCTCACGGTTCGATATTTTTTCGATGCAAAAAAGAGATCCACTGATCCTTCAACACAGGGCATCTTCAGAAGACAAGCTGATAAAGTAAATTTTTTTAAATCAGTATTGTTCGATACGGTTCGATACGGGTACATGTATTGTTGCACCCCTAATAAGTAAATATATTTATCATCGGCATATACGAATAGATCACAACATATTGCACGCTATGTATTAAAT
>NW_013952664.1:196715-199222 GCF_001266775.1 Austrofundulus limnaeus
CATCTTCAGAAGACAAGCTGATAAAGTAATTTTTTAAAATCTGTATTGTTCGATACAGCACTGTTCGATACGGTTCGATACGGGTACATGTATTGTTGCACCCCTAATAAGTAAATATATTTATCATCGGCATATACGAATAGATCACAACATATTGCACGCTATGTATTAAATGAAAAGCACTAATTATTAAAAAGCCCTGACTTCTATAACCTTTAAGGTTAACCTTTCCAAACCATTAAGTAGTGTTTGAGTGAAGAAAACTAAATACACTTACTGTAATCATTAGTTTGATTCCTTATGTATTACTTGCACGCTGCAATTTATCTGGTTTAAACCTATACTGACAAAAATATGACATATTTAGTTTTTTAAAAAGTTTAGTTTAGTCAGTGAGAAGTTGATGTCACATTCTGGAGAAATGTAAAAGWGTATTTGACGCTGTCGATTTAATAAATTGTGTTATGCAGTCTGTCAYTGTGGTGCAGTCTATTCAGTGCATTTGTGAGTGATGGCACAAATAACGCCAAGAGAATGTCACAAAATGTTATTTTTTTCAATAGGTTTGTCAATCTYACATCATGTTTGCTGTTTGTGGTTGATTTCCTACATTTTTCCCCTTCTGCATAGATGTGTCTGAGAGCTGAGACTCCTACTTTCCATAGGCAGCTGAGTATGAAGACACAGTCACAGTCCTGTCACAGACATTTACATAACAGCCATATTCTCATGCCTGCTGCTGCTGCTGTCAAACCTTTCTATGCCTCGACTATTAACTGTTAATTTCGGTGTCTTCTTGTGATGCTTCGGTTTCTCCACCTGTTTTCTTTCATCATAGCCACCGTAGATGGGTTTTTTTTTTCTCTTTCCCAACTGCTGTTCTTCAATTTTGAGTCAGTGGTGTGAAAAACGACCTCATACCAATTAAGATGAAGTGTCTCTTTCAGGTATTGGTTTCATAGTTTCATCACTTTACAGCACCAAACTCAATTCAACGCAATGCATGCACATTTCTTTCCCACAGGTAAAATTCTAATCACACGTCTGTTTCGTCAAATTGCTTAAATCCAAAAATTGTTTTAATCCAGTGGAAGAGACCTGTAAGAGTGGGTCAACATGATGACATCAAAGCATGAAAATTATAATTTTGGAGGTTTTTTTAAGGCGTAGAGCAAACCTAAATCAATATTATTCATTCCAAAAGTTAATATAGATTTTTGGCCGGTAAAGGTAGAATGAACAGTTCTGCTAATTTACAGCTTTTTGGCTAATTTTGGAAACCATAACAGACTTATTACTTTCTGCTAATTTTAAGTCCAATAAAAATTCACAAGTGTAAAAGTTCTGTTTTTATGCCATTTATCCCAAATTAATTAAAAACTATCCCCTCTTACAAGCAGTACTGGACATATCAAGCTACATGTGTGTATGTTGCATCGTTAGCAGCTAATTTCAAACGAAGAGCATCAAAAAGAAATAAAACATTTAACAATATTTAAATAATGAATACAAGCACTGACTATGTATGAGATATGCTAGAGAAAGTATCTGGTGTTTAACTGATTTCAAATGGTAAAGATTATGTTCTGAAAGAGGTAAACTGGAAGAATTTGGTTTAAAGTTGCCGTTTAGCCACAGACGATCCCACCCACTTTCGCCCCACTAGACTTCAACTGGGAGATGATCACTGACAGTCGTCTTAGTAGTTAGCATTAGCTTCCGCTAATTCAATCAGTCAATCAATCAATAAGTTTATTCACTCAATTCAACAATTTTCCTCATTATAATGTACAAACACATTTTCGTTTAACACATACTACACTCTAAAAATGAAATGTTGGATTTACTTAACCACGTTATGTTACCTGGTTCCACTTAACTGAGTTGAGTAAATTCAAAGCAACATACTCATGTTCTTTGGTTAAAAAACTGGTATATTGCTTGAATTTACTCAACTCAGTTAAGTGGAACCAGGTAACATAACATGGTTAAGTAAATCCAACATTTCATTTTTTACAGCGTATGCATGAGTGGAAAGGGAGCAGGAAGAAGAAAAACCTTGTATAAACCTGCTCCTTTCTCAATAATTACAATTATTTTTCATGGTCACATACATAAAATCACAAATAGAATCTGCAAACAATATATCGTTCTCCTCATTAACTCAAAAGTGTATAAGACTTAATAATTTTTTCCTTATAAAGTATTTTATATTGATTAAAAGTAGAACATTTTTACAAATCGTCATCCAAACTATTCCATAATTTTACCCCATAAACTGAAATACACATTTGCTTTAAAGTAGTACGCACAGTTTTACTTTTAAAATCACATTTTCTTCGGTTAGTTCTRTCATTTGAACTTAAGACAAAAAACTTTTGTAAATTAAGTGGCAATAATGTCTTTCTTGCTTTAAACATAACTAGTAAAATATTTAAATAAATCCCGTAGTTTCAAGATGTTTGATTGAATAAAAAAATTATTTGTATGTTCCCTAACATTCACTT
>NW_013952664.1:199816-207599 GCF_001266775.1 Austrofundulus limnaeus
CACATCATCAAAAAAGGGCCCAGCACAGACTAAATGTCCTCAGGCAAGTGAAGTGCCCTGTCAAAAAGAAGAAGAAAAAAGACCTGTAGATCCAGCTCTACAAGGCGAAAAAATCATCTGTCACTGTGTGGTACGGGAGCTTCTGACATTCCCTCGAGAGAGAAAACTGGAACGGATTGTCACTAAAGCCTCTGACATAATTGCTTACGACCTTCCCACTGTCAGCTTGTTGTGTATAAAACAGACTTTCAACTAGCAGCTAAAAAAACCTGAACCTTCCAATTAAAAATAAAAAAATACACCTACAAAAAAATGTACCATTAGTCTAAACTGGCATTCATCATCAAGAATTTGTTACACTAATGCACAAAAGACCCTAATTGTACTTGTTTTCTGCTTGCACTGAAACTAAACACCCATTATGTTCCACAAATTACAAAATCAGTAAATGAGCTGTCTTTATTTTGGCAGTTTTATTACTTTTATAAATTTGTGTTTTGATTTTTATTTTATTTTATTTTTTCAGTTTTCCTATTTTAACAAGGAAAAAAAAAAGACCCAAACTCTCTGAACTGTGTTTACTGCAAGTTTCTTCTTTTGGTCTTTCTAGATCAAAGATTCTGTCCATTTTTCTTTCTTTTTTATGGTGTGTTTGTGCAATGGCTACATCAGTCCTGCAGAGAATCTTGTCATGTTTGGTTATGATCCATAGGGCAGCGAAGATGTTTGTGTTTTCTTTTCGTTTTTACACAGAATCTGTGACAAATGGGATGGCAGAGGGGAAAAAGAGACAAAAAATCGGGTTAAATGTCCCTTTATTTTAGACAACTGCTGAAGATGTTTCTAACAATGTGGTTTGATCATGGTCAGTGTATCGTTTGGTCGTTGGATTTTCTTTTTCGAAACAGGTTAAAAAAAACGGGTGGATATTTGATTTTTGTTTTAAATTGCTGGAATTAAAATTAAAATATATAGCCATTCTCATTATCAGTGTCGAAATGGGATAAACAAAAATTAAAAAAAATGATTTGAGTTTCATTTTCTGTTTCAGATAGCAAAAAATAAAATTACTTTAAGACAGAAATGGAAAAAAAAGGCTTGTTTGTTTGTACGACTATCTATTCCCCCACCAGAAGGGGCACTCGCCTGGCAGCTCTGCATAATGTAACACTAATTTATGTAAATAAAAGGCTGAAACACAGAGAAATATGTCCATAAATGAGTTGTATGATGACTGTCGCTCTGTGACCAAAGGCTGCAGAGATACTTCATGTGGCTTTTGGCCAAATAAGTCTCTTTTACTGAATACACGTCAGCTACTGCCTCCACTTCACCTCCATTTCTGTCACTAAAAAGCAAAATATGACAACTTTCATTATATTAGTGTGTTGTACGATTGTTGTTTTGTGAGCAGAAAGTTTTTTTCCCTCCTGAATTTTGACCAAATCTGTGCTTTTTTCTGTCAGTTTGCGTCCTTGGAGTTTTCCTTTCAGCGAGCGGTGGGCAGTACTACGACTGTGATATTGATCTGATACCAAATGATGCTTTTTACTTGTAATGGGATGTTCACTGAATAACTTTGATATTGCAGACACCCCTTCTGGTGGTGAAACAGTTTATTGTAGGGATACAGTAAGTTGGCACGACCTGCCATGGATTATGAACAAAACAAGCCTTTTTTTCGTTTCTATCTTAAAGGAATTTTCATTTTTGCGATCTGAAACAGAAAATGAAACTCAAATCATTTTTAAAATTTCGTTTATCCCTTTTTGACACGAAGAATGACAAACGCTTTATATTTTAATTTTAATTTCAGTATTTTAAAACAAAAATCAAATGTCCAACCGTTGTTTTTTAACACCCGTTTCGAAAATGAAAATCCAGTGACCAAAAGATACACTGACCGATCATCCCTACAATCTAAATATTCCAGTATTCTTTGTTTTGGTTCCATTAAAAAAGTAAAAACAAAAAAAATCCATCCATTAAATGACCCAACAATCTCGACTCCAATGCATTTCTTTTGTTCAAAGACAAATCGACCAAATTTACTCATACATACGAGGTTATCTCTACTAAGCAAATTGGAGCAAAAAAATAATATAAAATGGGGGGGGATTTAAACGATTTGTGTGAGTTGTTTGGCGACTTTGAATAATTCTTGTTTATTTGATTGCTGTGTATGAGGGATTCATGGGGAGGCACTGAGATAGGAGATGCTTGTCTGGGTCACTGTTTTTCAGATTCTAGAAGGTTGAGCATAATTTAAGGGGAATGCTAAAGGACATGAAATAACTTAATCTACATACTCTTAAGTTGTTTCTTTTTCAATATTGATGCATATTTCCTTTTTATCTTGATACACAAAACATTCATAATTCTATAGAAAACGTCTAATCTTCCCTGCCAGACATCTTTTTTCACTGTTAACTGTTATTTTTGAGCATTTACCCCAGGTGTTAATCACTTGATTGGTAGGGGTATAACGATACATCGATCCACATTGTCATATGCCCATCCAACACAGGAATTTAGGCCATAATGATACTGCATCATATCGATTGCAGATATGTGAAATGAATGGAAATCGTATCATGACGCTTTGTGATATTGAGTAACACCATATCATCATCCAAACAAATCCWTATTTTATCGTATTGTAATAAAGCTGGTGACATACACCCCTATTCATTGGCATTTGATTGACAGCACATGTGAGCAATCAATGGCAATCCCATATCTACACAGTCTAGAACCCCTCCCAGATGGCAAGGCTTGCCCTCACAGAGCAGTCCATCAGAGACTCCAGAATTTGTGAGTGTTGAAGATAGAATGACCTGCCTGCATTCCTAACCTCCATCCTATTGAACACCTGTGGGACCACATTGGGCCTGTTTGTTCCAGAGAAATCAACACAATCACACTGCCTGACTTGCAACAAATGCTGGTRGAAAAAAATGATATGCCATTCTACAGCAGTGTGTGACCTGTAGGGTTGGACGGTGTTTGCCAAAAAAACAATTGCAATTAATTGTGGGATTTAGCTGATAACGCTTAATATGACAATTATTTCATTGTGTTCTAAAATTAGTGTAGTGTCCAAGAGTGGGGGCCTCTTCTCAGGAATGCACAGATGTGTTATGYCTCTCTTGGTTCTCCAGCTTCAGAGCTTGGCACATAGTACCATATTAGGAAGAGGAATGCTTAAGTTATACCTTGACAAAATTTATGGTGCATCTGTTGGACTACACTATAAAGAGCCTTGTACGCCCCTACCCTTGGCCTTCGTTCTTCATCTTTCTTACTTGGTGATTCAATTGGCTTGGAGGCCACAATTTGGTTTTTGGCTGTAATCTCCTGGACTGCAAAATAAWGATTRTTGCTGTTCAASCAGCCTGTTTCAGARTTTCTCTCTTCATTGAGCAGCMGCAGCTCCGCAGAACYGGAAGACGTGKTTTTTACACCACATTAGTCTTACAAATAATCAATCAAACGAACATTTTCATTTGAATAGGTTCAAATAGTAAACTGTGAATCAGAATAGAAATAGAATCCCCCTCTCTACTGTCAGGCCAACTGGTGAGCACAGTTCCCCTAAAACACTAATAGTGGAACTAATTTAATAAGGGCATGAAGATCTGTAAAAAGATAATGCCATGTTATTAAAATCTTTGAATATTTTTGGATCGCTGGTGATTTTATTTTATTTATTTGTACAGCCAATTAGAGACAATTCTTTGTGCTTTCTTGGCAGAAAGGCATTGGAGCTATGTTACCGGGTGACACCCCAGTCCTACCAAAATAATGAAAAGTTTTGTCAATGAGCATTTGAATTCAAATAATTCACACTTAAAATTTATAAGTATGGATTYTTTTTTTACTTTACAATGGGAGGGTGTACAATGATACAAATTTTATTGCAAATAAAAAAAATCGAATTGGGTAAGCACAAAATTTCTTACTTTTTTTTTGCCAAGTTTCTACTTGTAAATGGATGTGCACATTTACTTTGCTGGTAAATATTTAATCATCACAAATTTCACTGGCACACTATCTTTTAGACTATGAATGATGTCATATTAACAGCATTTTTGACAAATTGTTTATTAGTGAATTAGCTTTCAAACACCTAAATCAAAGTAGTCTTTTTTTTAATGATGCTCACACAATAAACCATTTGTTCACAGCAAAAACAGGACTGTTAAAATTTCAGTGTTAAACTTTTGGGTGTTGATTTAACACCACCTAGTGTTATTTTAACACTTTCTGAGTACACTCACACCCAGTGTTGGTGTTAATTCACAGTGTTGATTTCCTCAGTGTTGTCTCAACAYTGAACAGTGTTAAATAAGCTCCGCCCACAGTTAAGCCTTATGTAACACTTAACAATGTTGTCATATAACACCATGCAGTGTTAAAAGAAACATTCTGCAAAGCCCCGCCCTCTTCCACCTCATGTCAGACAGCCCAGCATTTACCCAGCATTCCTTGCTGAGAAATCTTGCAGAAATGATGTTTTTGCATGTTTATGACTATTAAAGACGTTYATGAAAGTAAAAATTAGTTGTTCTGGTTAGTTTTCTTGTTCAGTTTGATCAAGTTGTTCAACTTTAAGTTTATGTTAYTGGCCAAAAATCGACACCATGAGTGAGAGGTACGTCCTGGTGTGTGAAGGGTGACTCCATTATACTTTTTTACTAACTACTAAGAGTTGATATTGACTCTGAGTGTTAAATTTACACTCTCAATTTCATGGTGTATTGACTCCTTGTGGTGTCTGTAAACCTTTATAACACCACAATTTCCTTTGTTAATAATAATAATATGCTGGTGATACATTTAACACTTTATTTTAACACTGTCAAAACGTTAATATGACACCCAGTATTGTTGAATATTTAACACTGGACGGTTTTACTGTTAACACTATATTTTAACACTAACACAATTTTTATGTTAATGTGACACTAAGAATTGTTGAATATTAAACACTGGTTGGTGTTAAATTAACAAAAAAATGAGTGTTAAAATTTAACACTTTTACAAATGTAATTTTAACACCAGCGAGTGTGGACACATACAGACACTTTGTTGGTGTTGAAATTAACACTGTGGGTGTTAAATTAACACTGGCATTTTTRCTGTGTTCCTTACAGAATCCAAAGGGATTCCTCATTCTACTTTTAGTCTTGCTAACATTGTCAGTGTAGGCAGACATCAAAAAAGCACCCAATATGAATCAGAATAAAACCCATCTCATTTAAAAAAAAGTCTATTTTAAGTTCAAGAAAGTAGGTTCCAATAGATCTGCTGTAAAGCTCAAACTACAGCTTAATAAAAACTTTCCATCGTTTRCCGATGCAACACGGCGGTTTGCTCTCTCAGATGGAAGCAGCAGGAGAGGTGAGGTGGGGAGCACCTGTCGAAGCGGACCATAGGACAGCTGCCAGTGATAGCAAGTGGTGAGGAGATAATGACCATTATCTTTATTTCCCCAACCAGCTGCTTTAGTCCRCCACGCAGCGCCTTTCAGGACGACCCATCGGCTTGGTCACAAAGAGCCCGTGTTTCTTCCATTAGTTTCCCAGTGGGAGGTTTCAAACATAAAAATGGACATAAAATGGAGGCGGCAACTATTTCAAGAACATAAGAGGCATGATTGTCTAACGTTAAAGTGATCCCATGCATGAAAAATACTGCTGCAGCAGGAACACATGCTGACTTGGCGGTGATGTAAATGTAATTCAAAACGATGCTTTGGAAACTCCTCTGGCTCGCAATAGAAGTGTGGCCTTTACCTTTTTCTCCTCGAAGATGATGGTTAGTAAATGCCTCTGGCAGCTGTTTGGGGAAGTGGTTTTAGAAAAAAAAATAAAACAGTGAAGTTCTACCTGCTGGCTGTTCAGCAACAGTCGCATCAGAAAGCAGCTGTGCCAGCTGTCTCAAAATAACTTGCCTACAAAAAAAGAGGAAAAAGCGGGTAATGTGGCCAATTTATCTTATCATAGTATCTTCTCTAGACTCTTAGTTTTGCACATTTTGATTTATCGGCTGGAGAAGTGCTGTGTAAAATCATAGCCTAAAAGAGAACTAAGCTATTAGGGCTCTAGCTGATTTTGATTTGACTCCCCATGATCCTCCCTAAAAAGGAGAGCTTCTGTTTCCCACAAACACTTCCACTAAGCCTTTTAAATGTTCTGTTTTTTCTCGGATCTTTTGTCTGCTTATCGTTTGATCTGGCTTTAAACTCGCTGACTCTGATGCAAGCTGAGGCTCACCTTTTTTCCACAGGTGCCTTGTCAGCTGCTGTTTCAGTGTGTTCTGAATAAACCTGAACCAATGTAAGAGCAGTGCAGCAGGAACACTGTGTTCTTAAAGGACAGGGGGTTAAAAACAGCCCGAGAGGGACTAAGGATGATCTGCATTTGAGTCTGTGGCTTTTGCTTCAGATGCTGTGTTAGCTCTTGCTTGGTAAAGTGGCAGAATATTCAACAATACTCAGATTTCAAATTTGAAATGGCATGAATGAAAATAACCTACAATATAAGCAGTTGCTAATATGTTTTCTGACCTTTAGGAGAAGAATAAAGCATCATTAGCTTTAACACTTAAAGAGATTGGAATATTTTTTTAAGCGGGAATTCTTTGGAGATATCAAATCCAAATAAAGTTGTACTCCTTGTGGTTAGCTCTTTCACCATTAGTTTTGGGAACAAAATTGAGTCAAAAGACTCAGGACATCCTATTCTTTCATAAATGAAAGGGAAAATGATATCAGAATAACCCAGCAAGTAGTGAGTGAGTGTACCTATAATTTAGGTGGGCTGGATGGAAGTCACCACCAGTTGAATAGCCCTATTTTAGGCTATGTTTTGAAAATGGCTGCCATATTGGATCAAAGGCTAATTTTTCCATTGGCAAGGGAGTCATGTTGCATATCAAAGACATTGTAAATTTTCTGAACTTGTATAGCACCTTATTAAGTCCAAGGACTTCAAAGATATTCACACTACCGAAGTCTTTTACCCATTCATACACACATACACACTCTGATGGCAGTAAGCTACATTGTAGCCACAGCTGCCCTGCGGGGCACACTGACAGAAGTGAGGCTGCCATGCACCAGTGCCACCGGACCCTCTGACCACCACCAGCAGGCAAGGTGGTTGAAGTGCCTTGCACAAGGACAAACCCCTAGCATCTGTCAACTCAGAAAGTTTGCACTCATGTCTGTGCTTAGCACCAGATAAGCTGTACATCACAGGTAATGTTCCCAGTTGTTGTTTCAATGTGTATTGCTCAGCTCATTGGGGAAATCCATTTCTGAGATCATTCTGGCCCTCTTCGATCTGCTAAATGATCACCTTCCCATTGGGAAAACTTGCCCTTGATCCTGTATGGCAACTTTTAAGCTGGCAGCCATGTTCCAGACATAGCCTTAAATATAGTTTCCCTTAACCATTTGTAGCCCAGTCATTTTTAAGGCAACTATCTGTTTTCCCTTCCTTTTCCTTTCGGTCCATACACTAAGTATGAAATCTCGAAAGACTTGCCACGGGATTTTCCCACGAGACTTTCTGTGAGATTTGTAGTTAAGATGGCTGCACACTGTTGTTTAGCATCAGGTGTGTGGAGCTGGGAATGAGTGGAGCTGCTGCAGGTTTTAGATACTCTACCAGCAGGGGTGTCACTAGGTTTTAAGGACAAGGGGGGCTTAGCCCCCAGGAGATGCAAAGAATTTTTGTATATTATATACCTTTTATTGTGTGTGTATGTTATATAT
>NW_013952664.1:208538-210156 GCF_001266775.1 Austrofundulus limnaeus
GTAGCCATGTGATGTGAGTATCAGTCACATGGAGGCAGTAGCCATGTGATGTGAGTATCAGTCACCTGGAGGCAGGACTTAAAAGCCTGAATTTTGCCTGAAACTCTCAGACTGAAGAAGTCTCTTGGAAGAGAGACAAAACGTTTCATTAAAGAAGAACCCGTCCAGAGGACCTATACAATTTTTTTCCTTTTTACTGTTGGTGATGTTTGTCACACAAGATAACACTTGTTCACCCGTGTCTAAAGTGCACAGGAGTGCTCTTCTCACTGTTGTCTCTTGGTCATCGGGGACACCCAGTGCTCGTCATCTGCCAGGCTAGCTGCAGATCTGGCACTATCCATACTGACAAGTAACACAGGGCCTAAAGGCTCATAGGAATAGAGGTCAAAGACAAGAAGCTTTTGCAGAAATTCTTTGAACATTTGCCTCTGTAGCTCTCATTTGGTCTCCCTTTCATGTCTTCTATTCCCTAAATGTAGTGAAAACAGACATACATGCCTGAGGAATGCAAAATAAAAAAAGAAAGGATTGATTATTTTTAACATAGTTGGATAAGCAATCAGTACAGAGATGTTAAATATCCTAATATAGAACATAAAATGAAAAGGGTAAAGAGGAACAAATCTCAAAAATAACATATAAATGTGAATAAACTGTACAGTATGTTTAATAAAATGGCTGCATTTCCAAACAATAGTGACAAAAAAGGCTACATTGAGTCTTTATTATCCCCCCAAGTTGTTAACTGATTCAGAAATCAAGTCGGCGTGAGCTGGTGAATCATTCATTGCTAAGGGGTTGTCACTCCAGTCGTTTTCTTTTACCCCAGAGTTCAGGAGAAGAACAGGAAATGTTTTAGGAGTCAGACACGTGATTTCATCTTTGCAACATCTGAATTTGCTAGTGTTTTAGCTCTGTGCTTAGCTCACTTTATTCCTGGTGTCTCTGCTGTGGAATTTAATTGGGGGTTTAATTTAAAGTGTATCTTACCCCCTGTGAAAAGATAACTCCGCCCCAAGACGAAATTTGAAAAATGCATTAAAGTGGGTGGGGGAGGGGGTTAGAGAGAGTAGGTGTGGCCAGGACGAGAGAATGTGACAGCTAGCATTAGCATAATTGATGCAACATGGAGAGTGACCACAGCGACGCAGATAGTTACATCTCTAAATGGTCTGAGGTGGAGGATTTTTCACCCCACTCCTCACCAGAGGCAGAGAGAGACTTGATCAAGTCAGCTCAGTCTGGGACTGACTCGTGTTTCCTCCCTGGATCAGGACACGGAGCTCTTTACCGCAGCCTTGGCTGAGCTGTCCGCCTCACACCACACCAGCCCCGGACAGAGGAGGTGGAGTGTCCGACAGCCTGACAGAAAAAACAAAAGCATACAGCTCACAAGATCACTAGTTTAAATCAGGAATAAAAGTGTTGGGTCTTGTTTGACTGAAGTTCGGTCCGGTTCCGGTGGTTTGTTGATGATCGCGGACATGCAGCTGCCCCGCAGTCTTTCTGCCTTTTTTTCCCCCTCCTCCCCTCCCACTGTGCAGGACATAGAGAGAGAGAGAGAGAGAGAGAGAGAGAGAGAGAGAGAGAGAGAGAGAGAGAGAGAGAGAGAGAG
>NW_013952664.1:210465-212443 GCF_001266775.1 Austrofundulus limnaeus
TGACTCACACTGACTCACACTGACTCACACTGACTCACACTGACTCACACTGACTCACACTGACTCACACTGACTCACACTGACTCAGCTTGCTAGCTGTTCCACCCTCAGACTGTTGCAGGGGCATGTCTTATGGTGCGTTCACACCAAACGTGATTTCAGCATCAGGTTTACATGCAAAGTCTATGGTGGACGCGCTTCAAGCAGCGTCGGGAAGGGCTGCGGTGCCTCAAGTGCGATTAGAGCAGCGCGATTTGAACGATCTGAGCATTCAACGCGCTGAGGCGCAAATCGCTGAAGTATGAAAATTCTGAACTTTTGCAGCTTGACTCGCCGTGTCAACCAATCAGAGAGACTCCACTGTGTGACGTAGCGACATATTTCCCGACGGGACAGTTTACTGAATGATGTGCACTAACCTGAAACAGATGGAGAGGAGCTCTTTAGCTGAAATCGAGTGCCTGCAGTCGGTGTCCTGACAGGAGATATCCTCACCAAGGTGTAGCAGCGACTCATCAGACTGGACTCGGGACAAAAATAGTCCTGAAAGCAAGCTGTGAGCCTCTCCTGCAGCTCCTTGGTGATGAAACTCAGAATGTCTCTGAATTATCTGGTGAATTAATTATGAATTAATTATCTGATGAACGTGACATGCTCTTGCTCTCTGTAAATAAAGCAAAGCCACTTCCTCGTCCAACATTAAACAGAGCCCAACAGAGGAGGGAGGGGCGGGGAGGCTGTTGCCGTGCAGCGCTTCAAGAGCTGACCTGCATCTGACCTCAAAGTGCACAAGCAACCAACTTCAGCGTTAGCTGCGATTTTGAAGCTGAAATCGCGTTCGGTGTGAACGCAGCATTAGAGAGGTTTTATATCAGAACACGGCTGCTGTGACGAAACCGTGGAGAAGACACGTCACCGTGGAGAGCCGTTAACCAATATGCAAATTATCCTGCAGTACCACTGCTCTACCCATATGAGCAGAAAAAAACACATTTTTGGACCAAATATTACAGATTTGAACAAATACGCACAAAACATCTAAATTAGCACAGAAACAGTACTATATAACATTTTAGACACATTCTAGGCAGGTTATCAGCTAAAAAAGTAAATTTTGGGGTAAGTTACTCTTTAAATGTAAGACTGTGGTAGTTGAACACTTCCAAACCAAAGAAAAAAATATGTGGCTTTTGGCAAGAGATTGTTCCTCTGACCAGTGGTTCAGTTTCTACTGCAGACAAACAAGCAAGGAATCAGGCTGAAAAACTAAATTTTAATAGGATCTCAGCAAAGTTTGCCTATTTAATTTCAAAGCAAACAAAGGCTTAGTTTTCTTTGCAGTTTAAATGTTTTTAAAGATGGGACGAATGGCTCTTTGAAGGGATCCAGATCTTGACGAGCCAATTGTTTCATAGAGCTGTTTGATTTTGAATGATTTACATTTTTATGGCAATATTTATTTATCAAAGACAGAAATACGTGGTCCAAGAATGAAGGTACTCCGTGAGATGATCAGCTGAGTTTTATTGCAACAACAGGAAACACAGAACAACCTGGCCTGTCTCTGTGCCTCTGCTTCTCTCTGTCACTGTCTCTCCACACTACTGTTGAATACTGTGTCTCGAGAGGCCTCATATATCTATTAACAAACACCATTCTGTCTTCTTAGCAAGATTTGATACAAGGTCAATGGAAAACACAAAGATAAACTCAAGTGATATCTAAGAATGACTGTTGTTAGCAAATCTTGTTCTGACTTTAATCATTTTATCTGCAGATGAACAGCATGTCATGAAAACCTAGGTCATTAAAGGATGTCATGAATTACTTGCTTAAACATAAAAGTATTAGTTTCATTACATCTCCCCATCTAATCATTAAATCACCAATTAAATGATCAATAAAACTAAAAGAACCTCTTTAATGTATTTTTAAAAAACATGTCAACATAAACCTAAGTATACAGTATGTACTCTTC
>NW_013952664.1:214010-223994 GCF_001266775.1 Austrofundulus limnaeus
GCTGGAGACACGGTCCTGAGCAGTCCAGTCCTTGCTCTCACTCTTATCAGTCCACCTGCAGTGTGGCCTTGGTCCGTCGATCTCCTAGGGATCCTGCGACAACAGACTTATTTTGATTTATTTGTACATAAAATGTTTCTGCATCGCTAGAAAATGCAACCCCCCTCTCTTAAACCGGAGTGGAATGGTCTCTGGAAACCAGAGGGGGGCGGGGCTTGAAGCACCTTAAAGGAACAGTAACAAATCCAGCTGCTTAGATACACCAGAAAGGTGATGAAAGAGGGGCTGGTAAAGTTAAAACAAGAAGGAATTCAAATAATGGTCACCAAAGACTGCTATTGAGTTCAGTTTGTATTATGGTTTTAGGAGATTAATGATGTATGTTGCTGAAAATTACAAGAATTTGAGTGGGATACTCTTGACTGATGTCAAAACTGCTGAATCAATTTGTGGGTCGAAGAGAGGCTAGTTTGTATACGGTATAGTATAAATTGCTGTTCAAGAAGGACTTGATATACGTATTTTCATTGTTTGAATTTATTTTCTTTTATCTTCTCATCATTTCATTTATGATTTTTTTGTACACATATTTTTCTTGTTTCAATGAATTGAATGAACAAATCCATTAATTGATTTTAAAAATATTTGTTTAGTGGTTGCATTTTCTTTTCATTTAATTTCTAAAAGCTCAAAACAATCAAAGTAAATTTGTACATGTTTACCAGAGCAGAAGAAACTTTTTTTTAGCTTGTTTTTTTCTCCGGCTGGCCATAGACTTCTATCAGTTCCAAGATCTTTCAGCAGAACGTATTAATAAGCCAAGCATGTTATTTTATTTACATATTTTGAAATCAGACTTTGGTACCAGTGTGAAAAACATAAATTTGTTTTTCTTTTCTGGTTTTGGAGCTCCGACTATGCAGCTCTCTGTCTGTAATGTCATTGTTAATGGATCCCAGTGGGCTCTCTCATCTCCCCATGGCCGGATTCTTCCAAACAATGCATTCCGAGGGTGGGTGAGTGACTGGTAATTTTTTTTAGCGTTATAGGGCTTAAATTAATGAGAAAAGCTCTGAAAACACAACAAATGGCCAATCATCCGATGCAAAGCGCAACTTGCATTTMTAAAAATAAGAGTTATGCTCCAGCTGAGACCTATTAATGATCTCAGCTTGTTGAAAATCTAGATCCCAACTTTTCCACGTCCAACTTTGCTCATTAAGATTGTTCGATACAAACTTCAACTTGAGACTAACAAACATTAAAAACTCATAGGGGTTTGCATTGGACAGGACTGAGCAATCATTTAGGCTTTTCCTAAATCAAAACATTATCAAGATTTCCACTAAAGGAAAAATTTGTGGAACCAATGATGTCAGGTCAAAAGGGAGAAGGTAAAGTTCTTTTTTTTTTTAAATAAAGGCAACTAAAAGCCAAAAAGAGAAATGTTGATGGGGAGAGGAATTCAAGCGGTGGAAAAGGTTAAAGCAAAAGTTGGGGTCGAGAAATCAAAAACATTGAAAACACGTATTTTGACAGCTACTAAGGCTTTAGGTCCTTAAATCTCATGACACTTTAAATAAATAAAGTTTCAGCTGTAAGCTGTCCATCTTTTTCCCTGATACCCATATTGCCTTGCAATTTTTTTCTCATGTGGTCTAACAGTGATGTGAYGTTTGCGAAAGATCCAAACTATTTGAACAGCTCCTTACAGCGAACAATAAAAACTGAGTTGCGGACAATATATAGCCATTCATATTTTCCGTTTCTTATATCCCTACACAATGTACAGAATTTAATCATTTGACGACCATACACGCAGACTTTCTGTGCATTTATTCCACCGTGTTTCTGCATTCTTGATAAACTTGCCACGACAATGTCAACAACAGAAGACTTATGAGGTGGACTTGAGAGACTGACCCAGAACCAGAGGAGAATTAAGATAAGGAAATTGTAGTTGATAGGTCCAGACCTTATATGGTAATTCCTTTGCAGATGAAAGTATTTGACCTAATGTGAAAAGGAAGGATTTAAAAGCAGGATATGTCTGCTTTAAGAGATCAAATTAACATTGTAAATAGTGTGAACATCTGTTGTTGGATTATGTTTAAGCATACAAGCTACCATTGGAGCTCATGAAATTCAACAAGCCAAGCTATTGTCCATTTTAAGTTTTCTTTTACCTGTTCTTTTTATTATTTATTTTTTATACTTTTGTGAGTCACTGGTGTTCTATGACAGCCCCAAACCTAAAACAGAAGCTAATGTCCTTTCAAGTGAAGCCTCAGAAGTGGGGTAAAATGGTACAACGAGAAAAAAGGGGGAAACAAGAGACGTGTAATTATTTCTCTCGACAGCTCTACAGTCAACAGTGTTATCGGCAAATAAGGGAAAAAAGAGTCACTTTGAGTTTTACTACAGCTAACACCTTATTCATTTGGTGACAGTTGTATTTTTCTTAAGGGACAGCCTCATAAAATCTTTGCAAAAGCAACCAGCTCTTAACACAATGTCTAATAAATCAAAGTTTCCCACAAAACGGCCCTCATACACAACCACATGCTGCTTTTAAGAAAAATGACCAGGCTTTGTAGGAAGGCACCAACATCTGCTTTGTCTATGATGAGAAGCTGGGAGAGATTTATCCTGAAATGCTGTATTCATTGCAAAATAATAGTAACAAAAATGTTATCATTATTTAAAATAATTCTTTCAATTTGTAGAGCACTTTACATTTGTAAATCTAAATGTGGTACATTTCAAGAATGATAAAAGCAAAACAAATAAAATCAGTAAAGTGAGTTAGGGTCCTAAAAAGAAAAGAAGGATTATGGGGTGTGTATGTGTGTGTGTGTGTGTGTGTGKGGGGGGGGGGGGGCATAATAGCAGTCTTTGGGGACCACTACTTCCTTTTGTAACCATAAACTTTATTTTCAACAACAAAATGCGCTGGGACCTGCAAAAACTGCAATAAAATTTGAGAATTTAAAACTCCCCTGCAACGTTCTTATTTACTAAGGTGCTAAAGTCAGCTTTTAACTGAATAAATAAACATGACAGTATGAGTAAGTCTCTGTTAGCATTATGTTTAAAACACAACCTGCAGAGTTATGTTTATATAATCTAAAATAAAAAAAAGATGCTCAGTCGTGGAAATGAGAGTATCAGGTTTGGGAACTTCAGGGTCTCATCTTTGCTTTTGATGTGGTTCTGTTGGTGTCTTCAGACCAAGACCTTCAGCGTGCAGTGGGGGCAGTTGCAGCCGAGTTTGAAGTGACTGGGATGAGAGTCAGTTTTTTTTTATCTTGAGGCCAAGGTTCTCATGGGTCTTCTCCTTAAATGGAGGAGTTTATCACCAGTCACCAGTGATGGTAGGATGGAGCGGGAGATGGATCGATGGATTGGGGTCTCGTCCTCAGTAATGAGGGTGTTGCTTCGTTTGGATGGGGTGAAGATAAAGTTGAGTCAAAAGGCAAAGCGCCAGATTTACTGGCCTGTCTATGTTCCAACCATCACTCATGGTTATGAGGCGCGAATTAAGAGTAAAAGAACAAGATCCCAGATACAAGCAGATGAAATGAGCTTTCATTGCAGGGTGGCCGGACTCGGCCTTGGAAACTCGGAGTTGAGCTGCTGCTCCTCTGCATCAAAAGGAGTCAGTTGAGGTGGTTCATCTGATAGTAGGCCTCCTTGACACCTTCCTTGTATAGGCTTTCCAGGCATGACCCACTTGTAGTAGGCCACAGAATTCCTTGGAGGGATTATGTATACTCTCTGGCCTGGGAACACCTCAGGGTCCCCCAGGAAGAGCTAAAAAGCGACGCTAGCAAGAGAGATGTCTGGGCTTCTCTTTTCGACCTGTTGCCTCCACAACCCAACTGTGGATATGCAATAGAAGATGGAGAATCTAAAATAATAATAATAATAAAAATAATACAGTCATTAGGTTTGGTGCATTCCTCACCAAGTCCTACCACATTCATATTTATTCACCATTATTTAACCTGGTAAATCCCATTGAGATCACAGATCTCTTTTGCAAGGGCGGCCTGAGCCTGAAGTCTTGTATATATATTTGGCAACATTTACTAAAAACATGATCAAAAAGTTCTTCTGCACAAGTAAAGACTATTTGTTTTGTACTTGTTTCACTTGGTTCACCATCAAGGATTGGTGCAAAACCATTAAGTATGTGTTGCCCTGCCCAAGTTTTAAACCTTCTTCATTCAGTATTCAATTACTACCGATCATCAGTGGTATTTTAGGATTGGAGGGGAGAATGGAGCTAAAAGATTTATACCATAACCGCGCTCATGGCAGGGAGTGTCAGTCAAGTCATGAAAGCAAAGTTTCTTTGATCTGCGATTTTGTATTGTTAGCCAGTTTGTTCAAACGCTCAATAAAACTAAACTGTTCTTCTCTGTTCCCCAAACTCTCTAACTGTTCTCTAATTATCTGTTACACAAAGAGCACTTCCTCTGTAGCTGGAGCAGTGAGACAGGTGTTACTGCCACACGTTTTTAATAATGCATTTAAAGATCCGGTGACCCTCATCAGTTAATTTTGGTCGCACACACTCAAAACACTTGTGTGCGTGCACGGTTCTGAATGCAAAAACACCATCTGCTTCTCCCTTCTTTTTGTCCTCTGTCCTTATTTTCATCGTCGTCCACGGTGTTTGATATGAAACACAAGGTAGACGTTAGCATTATTGTGCGATTAGTCACAACCCTGATTAATGTGGAGTCTTAAGGAAACCGTTGCTGTGTTGTTGTGTGTAAAATGTTGCTGATAATCTGGTACATGCTCTCCGAGGTTTATGTTTGAGCATCTCTCTCAGTCTGTGCTGATCTTCTTCCAACAAGCAGTCTGATTCCCAGTCTAACTGTTCTCAGTGGGGACAGCCTCGGGCTTCACTGACGCACACACACACACAAATACACACACATCAGCCCGAGTTAAAGAAAGCACTGGGCTTGGTGCTCTGTATATTCTGGCCGTTTCTCAGCCATATTTATGTAATATTGGCTCCCAGCCATGTTAGCCACTTTCCCTTTTCTCCATCCATCTATTTCATCTCAGTTTTCAACTGTTCTGTCAGATTTTCCTAATTTTATACCCCCCTCTCTCTTCCTTCTGTTTGCCTGTACAGTCATGCTTCCATTCCCCACCTTCATCAGTTCTCAATAGCCAAATTCTCAAATAGGACTTGGCTTTTTTCATCCCTCCAGCTCAGTCAACTCCGCTCACATTTGCAAATTGCAACCTCCCATTTTATGCCCCACATAAACCCAAGATTTATACCTGGTTCACACCTCTGTTGGAGTGTTCACTCCCAGCTTATCTATCTTTTATTGCTCACACAACAGCGAGTGCTCAACCTTTTTTTCATATTTGGAGCCAAGCCAGTGAAAATTCTTGATAAGTCCTTTTGAATTGTGATGTGGGTATAATAGGGGTTTTATTGCCAAAGTCGTGGGCCCAGAAATCAAGATATATTTATCTTTTGGTAATATGCAACTGTGAGCTGATCTCCCTTCCCAGTGGCATGACGTTTTACAGAATGGGAACAAAGTACACCTGAAAAAGTGAAATACACAAGGAAATGTGAATATTAGTGCTAGTGGATTTCATTTTATCAGCATATAATAAAGATTTTTTTATGATGTTCAACAATAGGCTAAGTCAATGTATTTTTGTTAACACCATTTGCTTCAGTTAGATTTTTCAATATCTTCTGTCTCCTAACAACTACATGAAATATTCCATGTACATTGTCCTCTCCTAAGTGATCTGTTTCTAATTAATGCTGAAAATAATTGCTTTAGTATTGGCTATAATTCTGGGTTGACATTTCTTGGGTAACTTGTCACCATTTGAATGACTGGAGAAACATGATAAATAAGATAATATTGTTGCCACTGTGACATTATTGTAGTGCCAATGTGAACATAACCTAACTGAAGCGCAATCTGAAAGGTTAATTTAATTTAATTTTGCCAAAATGAATGTCTTTAGTGTAACAAAAATGTTCTGCTAAGGTTGTTTATCTACAGAGTACCACACATGGTTTTTACACTCCTTTGCTCTTATTGGTGTTGTTTTGTGCAATGGTAGTCTTAGTTTTATTGGGTTCATTTTATTTTTAGTTATGCTTTATTGGTTATTTGCTATATCTTGTCTTTAAGTTCTGTTAGTTACATTTTCATTTGATTGGTCAGTTTTCCCTCTTCAGCAAGTACTTTTTGTCATGGCAATTCTGAAAATGAATATGAGTATGTGATGCTAATTGTCAAATAACACACATTTTTGTATTATTTCACTCACTTTCTAAGTGTAAAATCCTAGTTAAAAATATTCTGTTTTATTATTTAGCCATATTTTTCGGACTATAAGCCGCGACTTTTTTCCTGAACTTTGAACCATGCGGCTTATAGTCCGGTGCGGCTTATACATGGATTTTTTTTCTTCAGCCACCAGGGGGCTCTTATGCTCCATTTGCTTAAACCACTCACTTCAAAAAAAGAAAGGGAAAAAAAAGAATAAAGCAATCGCTTCCAGAGCCGACTGTTGTACCAGGAAGCAGTGATTTAAAGATAGTCAATGGCCAAAAACTCATAAAAGGGGATAAAACAGATATTTTTCATGGTGGAATCTGACTGATAAAAACTTTGGAGCTTAATCCAGGACCAGTTTGTGGATAAACGTCGAGTGAAGAGCCACGGACTTTTTTTTCCTCATTGCACTCCCCGGGGAAGGAATCCCATGCAGTGACGTATGCTGGAGCGGGAGGGCTTTCCCACCACAGCTTCAGAGCCAGCATTACCTCGGGAGGACAGCAACACGGAAAGCAGCACTGAACAGATACCGCTGTGTGACGCAGCTTTTCTCAGCTTGTTTAACTCCGACACTGAAGAGGACTTTGATGGTTTCAGTACGCCGGAGGACGATGAATGAGATGTTTTGTTGGATCAGAAACTGTTAAAGAAAACTACCAAAATAAGGTCAGTTAAATGAACCGTATTCCTCCGAACTTTAATTCCTAAAGGTTTGCTTTTTATGTTTTGATGTTGAATTCACTTTTTTGATGGCAAATTTGGGTGTACTGTTATTTTTTTATGTTGGTGGTGCGACTTATAGTCCGGTGTGGTTTATAGTCCGAAAAATACAGGTACTTATTGTTTTCTTTGAAACAATCGTACCTGCTAATTCCAAGTCTTTCTGAAGCTCTCCACAAGTGGTCCTTGGCTCTTGGACAACTCTTCTGATGATTCTTTTCACTCCTCTGTCAGAAATCTTGTGAGGAGCACCTGGTCATGGTCGGTTTATGGTGAAATAATGTTCTTTCCACTTCTGAATTATGACCCCAACAGTGCTCACTGGAACCTTCAGAAGTTTAGACATTCTTCTGTAACCGATGCCATCATTATGCTTTGCAACAATAAGGTTGTGAAGGTCTTGAGAGAGCTCTTTACTTTTACCCATCATCAGATGGTTCTTGTGTGATATCTGGCCATCATTTGGGACTGAACCAGCTGATACTAATTTGCACTGACAAGGGGCAGGCTTGCTTTCTAATTACTGAGAGAGTTCAGCTGGTGTCTTGGCTTTCCATGCCTTTTTACACCTCCCTTTCTTCATGTGTTCAATACTTTTTCCCTGTGCCATTCCACATTATTACAAATAACTTCATTTCTGGACATTTATGGTTTGATTTCTTTGTATGTATGGATCACTTGGGTTGTTACCAACATCTGGTGAAAATTTCATGTCATTAGCACCTCTAGTAATATATTTACTGAGAAAAATGGTGACATGTTCAATACTTATTTTACCCGCTGTATATCAACAAATGTGACACACTATGGTGTTTATAAAAAAACCTCTGCATAGAGCACATTTATTATCCAGAGAAGTAAGTTTAGTTTAGGTGGCGTGTTTTTGAAGTGTTGTTTGCACTTGTGTGAATATCTGAAAAAGGAGCCCGAAGAATTGAGTCCCCAAAACCTGCCCAGCCATAGTTCAGAATACTGATGGTAACTGTCATTGATGTAACTTTTGTTCCACTGTGAGCAAAAGCTGTGAATCAAGGACCCAACGATACCCAGCACAAATAGAGAAAGAGAGTCAAAAACAAGGGGATGTTGAACCCCGCTTGCACTCACTACATACACATACTGTAATAAAACACCAAATAACCATAGTCGAAGCACCCAAACCAATAAGTCAGGTGATGGGGCACATGACCCTCTATGAACAATAGAACTAATCAAGCCTATTGCTAGGCAATGGCCCTCTTTTGCATGTGACTAACCTGTTTGTCCACCATGTGGAGGCAGTGCTTATAAGGCTGAGTTCACCTGAAACTCATCAGAATGAAGAAGTCTCTTGGAGGAGAGACGAAACGTTTCACTAAAGAAGAACTCTTCCAGAGGACCGACTTATTTTTTTCTTTTTAATTTTTTTCTACCTGGATTACTGAGATACATCAGGACACGATGATAAATGTTCATTCTACGTGGCCCTCAGTTTGTTCCAGGAACCAGATCACATACATTTCATGCATATACCAATATAGTTGAGAAAAATATTCTGATTAAAAAAAACTGTGAAGATGAGTGGGAATTTGTAATAAAAGATAAAACGAACTTGGCCATTTCTCTCAAGGTGCTTCTGCAGCTCAGTTTTTCTCAGTACAGTTTTGTCCAAAAACACTTACAAATGAGGAATAAACTGATCCACAATTTGGTTTAATTAAGACCGAGGTCACAACCTTTTTTTGTTAAAACAAATTTTGGCTGTTTTCTGGTCTGTGGGATGTCTGTAAGTGGAAGATTTGAAAGTGTGGACAAAATGAGCAAGGTGTGAAATCAGCCTGAATGGAGTACAAAAAAGGAAGTTTGAGTAATTTAGGAGTAGATGTGAAAACACTGCCAAGTGATTAGTTGTTGATGACTTTGCTATCAGTCATTCTTCTTCATCTCAACAGTCATGCTTAGTGTGTCGAATATGAGCTTTGTTTGGATGTGCAGACAACATAAATTAAATTAAACAGAGTATTGCTACATACTTACTGTAAATATAATTGCAAAGATGGGGACCTTTTTTTTAACATTGTTGCATTTTTTGTTATTTTAGTCATTGACAATGAGTGAACATTGAACCTAGTCTAAAAGTGGACAAAGATCTGGTGCTAACAGCCACTTAGCATATTGACTCACAGAGCTCAGAAATGACAAAACGAGCCAGRTTCACCTTCTGGCCTGAGCAGATACTGTTTTCAGAGATTGTGTATTTGTAAAAATGAGTGCTTCTGTGTGTGTTTGAAAGATTTCATTAGCATCTGACCTTTGACTCTACTGGGTCTGAGAGGTCCAATGGTATTATATTGCAGGATTAATGACGATGGTGAGACCACCTCGTGGTCCCTGCTTAAGAGACCACTCGCTGCTAATTAGTAATATAGAGGAGGATAAAATTTCCCTCCTAAGACCAGCTGAGTTTAAAAAAGACTATTTGGAAGCTTGGGTAATTTTCATACAGGAAGTCGCTTTTGTGCGTTGCTATATTCCTGTCAAATTTATTTGATTTTCCAAATAGTCAAGGGAAAACTTTTCATTTCGCTCTGGTTTTGCCCCAATACCTTCTCATTAATATATTGATACTTAGAGCAAATCAACTTTTTATTTCTTTTCTAAATTAGAAATTATTCACACTGAATGACAACCCAGCCCTGCTTTGTATCCATCCTTTTTGGCCCCAAGCTGGATAGAGGCAAATTTATGAAATCTCCATGCCGTGTAAAGGCAGCCTGATGCTACAATCGTTTTAGTATTCGCCAAACAGGTTCTTCCTGCTATTCTTCCATGTCTTCCAAATTCTGTGTTCTGACCGTTTTTACCCTGGCGTAACTTTTTGGACAGCATAAGGATGCAGTTATGCACTTAGAATATCAAACCACACAACATGATGCCTTGCCTA
>NW_013952664.1:225074-231881 GCF_001266775.1 Austrofundulus limnaeus
ATCATATAAAGTCTAATGTTACAACTAATTGGGGATCCCTTTAAGACTAGGCGTAAGGACAGTGGCCACACATGTTGATACATGCAAAATTTATGTCAATAATACTTTACCACTCTCTCCCGAAACCATGATAGACTTCTACCATAATGATGACAACTGTGCCTTGGATTATACTGTGCCATTGTGAACCACATGTCATTTATTTTATGTGTCTTTAACTAATGAGAAGATGACCTTAGATACCAGATTTTTTGATCACTGTTTTGTTCTTGCTTTGATATAAGTTTCATTTAATTGTTTCTGAATAACAAAGAACATGAATTTAAACCCTGGCATTATTATTCATCCTAACAGTTGACAAAGAGCATGTGCCATTCACCCTTAGCTTGTCTTGTTATTGAAATGAAAGTGATTGTTTCTGACAAAATGAACTCAGAACGTTGTCTTTGATGTCACCATGACAAGTAAAAGAACAACTGCCTGATTTCACTTGAAATTAGGCAGGTTTGTCAGGTCTGCAGAGACTTCATGCGCACCCCTTCAGGGCAGGCATTTTTTTTTCTTTTGGTGTGTGTGTTGAATATTGGTATGCATGTCCTCTTCAATCTATATCCGACCTAATGCAGCATGACACTGTACTGCTTTCATGTTGGAATCAGTTTCTCAGGAAGACTTACTCAATTTATTCACTTCTTCTATCTGTCCTTTCTGTCTTCTATCTTTCAGCTTCTTCATTTCGCCTGGACTCCTCTGACTTTTGGGACAGCTAAAGGTTGGCACTCCATTTCAGTCTCAATCTGTGTTCACACATCACACAATACTCCGGCCGTGCTTATTACTACCCCGTCTGTAAGCTCGTTCCACCGTACTTGTGCATGCAGCCGGGCTGCTTCTGTGCCAACAAATGTGTGTGAGAGAGACAGATAGCTAAAAGGTGGCCAGCTGCTGGTGGTGTGCTGTGAAAGTAACACAGTGGTTTCCTTTCCAGCTGTCTTGCCGGTCTCCCGTGGGTTTCTCCGACACACTCTATTGGCCAGCATTTTTCACATCCAGTCAAGGCTGCATTCGCTTCAAACCTCTGTCACGGTTTAGAAATTCTGTACCTACATGTATGTTTTGCTCTGATATTCATGTTCATGTCTTCTATGAGATGTGCTTCACATGCTCTTTTTTTCCTGTCTGTTTAGTTATTGTAGCTTGACATTTGGAAGAAAAGAAACCAAGTGACAGATATTACTTAGCCCGCTGCGAGTATTGCTGTACTAGTTAATAAATGTTGCCATTCATCAAGACAGAATCTATGCTTCACTTGTTTATATGCTCTCTAAATGTGCATCAAACTATCTAAAAGGAATGTTTATAGGAATTTATTAGTTAGAACCATGGGTGGTAAGAATGGCACCCTCACGAAAAAGGTCTCCCAGTTAAATGTCAGACATTTCCGATCTCTCTAATAATACCAAGCTTGTAGAACCATTCTTAGAATCAACAGCTTAGTGGTCTCTAGAGATCGACCAATACAGGTTTTTGAAGGCCGGCACCGATACAGATTTTTTTGACATCAGTCCAACCGATACGCCGATATGTGCAGCCGATTTATTTTTGGCCGATTCTTGAAGCCGATACTGCCTTTTATTTCTCCATTAACATGATAAAAATAAGAATGATAACAAATGTTACACAGGTCTCAATTTAAAGCAAAACAAACAAAAACATTTATTGACTGAGCCTTGTCTGATGCAGGCTGTATGAAGTGCTGCCACACAGGATTTCTTCTTTCTGCCCTTTCTTAAAAAAAAAAAATTCATGGTTTATTTTATCTAGTGCTAAATATTCTGTTTTTATTTGTATATTAATCAGATCAATATATTCTTAAATAAAATAAAATGACTGTTTTAATATCCCAGCATTTTTGATGCAAAAACAGCAACATGCCTAAAAAAAACTGTCAGAGGAACACACAGAGAAAAGCACAGAGAAAAGGAGACACACACATACATCTTGCTATCTTTGTGAGGACTTCACACACACACGCAGCGCACATAGTCTGCGCCCGTTTTTTTTACACCGGGCAAAAAATGCATGTAAACCAGCTGAAGTTAAGTTTAGAGCACAGTTTGAAATGTACACCTAAGAAAACCTGCATCACGACTTTTATACTGCGGTCAGAACAAACGTGAGCGTATGCCCGCTGCACAGCGGCAGCTACGCAACAGTGAGAAAAGACCGAGAGCTTTTATTTTTAATCCAGCAGGGAGAAGAATAGAGGTTCTTCTATGCCTCCTGTGAGCAGCTCCAGCATTTTTAAAAAGAAAAACAATGTGGACACGCTAATTACGGTCCGATGCCAAAACGAAAGTAAAAACATGGCACTCGCTGCGCTCCTGTTCGAAGTGAAACTTAAACACAGCTGTTCTCTCTACCACTCATAGTCCGACAAAGAGGGCAGAAACAGCTAAATTAGACAGTTAAAACTAGCCTGGCCCTTGCCTTCCTACGCAGCTCTGCTCAATTCTAGTTTCCCTTCACTGCTCCGTCCCATTGAGATGGATTTCGCTGGCAGATTTTTAGCCGGGCCAATCAGAGAACAGAACGTCAATTTTCTGCGCAGTGTCTGCTTGTAGTTTATTTTACCTGGGTCAATCAGAGAGCAGAAGGAGGAGTTTTGAATGACGTCGATGTTCTGCGCAGTGTCTGCTAGTTATTTTAGTATGAGGCAGTGAAGGAAGTGAATGAAGCCAGTCTGTGTTGACAAGGCTTCCAAATTAAAATAAATTTGTCTGACAAAGCAGCAGCTCTCATTTACAGCCATCTCGTTTGGCTCAGTACTTTTCTCCTCTCAGTAGGGTTGTTTACAGCACACGCGATTTTCGGTTAGCTTCTTAGCTTAGCCTCCGTCACAGCGACAACACATACATGCTTCAGCAGAGGCCACGCCTCCTGCAAGAAAARATTGTCTATGCATCAAATCCAGACCCTAGTACGAAGCAAAGTGAAGGACAGGGTCTGGTTTTAACCAGGCTAAGTTAAAACACATTAAAAGTTATAACTCACTCCTATTGTTGTTAGCACTCTGTCTCAAATTAGCAGCTGCTGCTCTCTCCCCAAGGGAGGGGGCGGCAACGTGCGCTCGCGTGACCCGAAGAATGGATTGACCAAATGGACGGACGTATCGGCTGATAACGATATAAGGAAAAACCGCTATTATCTGCCAAAAATATCGGCCGGCCGATGTATCGATCAACCCCCTAGTGGTCTCTATTTGCATCGATATCGGATCTAAAATCTTTGTCTTACGTTTTACATACTTGAGTAACTAAGGGCAAAATCACATTTTTTTCAATGAAAATACCATTTAAGTAAAGAGTATCGGCATAAGTATTGTGGATTCTAGCCCTGCATTTACTTGGTATTTGATCTATACCAAAACACTTCTAAGATTTAGGTAAAGACTTTGACTGGGCTWTCCTTGATTTTATTTCCCCCAGTCTGTTGCAGATTTGTGTCTGTCTGAGATCACCATCTTGTTGCATAACTCAGTTTCAGCCACATTCAAATTGTTAGAAGATCTCACATGTGGCTCAAAAAATTGACACACCTAAGAATTTATGGTTGACCCAACGACTACAAGGTGTTCAGGTCCTGTGGCTATAAAACAAGCTTAAATAATCAGATATCTATCACCAGACTTGCTGATGATAATGAGGTATGTGTTTGCCAAATGTGGGGCTGTTCATTCTATCCCAAAATCTCTAATTTGGTTCCATCTATTGAAACCACTTTGTTCCAAAAGTGTTTTGTACTAATGCATCTTTCCAAACCTAATTGTTCAGTCATTAACTTTAATATTGGACATGCTAACAGAGTCCTCTAGAGTCTAACATGTGGCTTTAAGGCTGTTTGCCATTCTCTGAATATRGCATTTTCTAACCTCAGACTGAACTAGTTCACTTCTGGTAAGACTGGCTRCTATCCTAAATGCCATTTTATTTTTATAGGTGAATCTGTCTTACTGGTCATGAACCACTGTAGGAGTTAAACTGATTATTGCAGGGCCTGTCAGGCTGAAAGGGTTAAAACTAGTTTCTATTGGGCTAAAACATTTTGATTTTGACATAATTGCAACATTTAAACCATGTTTATTGCTTCTTTGGTGACAAATGCCATGAAGCATGTTTTTTCCAAGTGTGTGTTTCTTTTTAATTTTATAAGATGTTTGGTTTTCTTGTGTTCAGTTTGTTTTATTGCCTCTTGTGTTTTCTGCCATTATCAGCTTATTTCCATCAGTCAGTGATTTTTGTATTGTCAGCTTTCACTCCTCAATCCTGCTGTGCTCATTCGCACCTGTTCCTTGTCCCATTGGACTCAGTTGTCTCTAATTTTCTCATCAGCACTCTGTCCTAATTGTCCTTTTCACTCGTCAGTTGATTATTATTCATGCTATGTCTGGTTCCCTTCTGTGAAATCATAACTTGAAATACAAAGTGAAACAAAATGGCAGCATAGTGGCTCAGTTGGTAGAGTAGATGCCTCTCAGCAAGAAGGTCGCCGGATCAAATCCCGGCCTGGAATCTGGGTAGAGTTTGCATGTTCTCTCCTTGCATGTGTGGGTTTTCTCCAGGTACTTTGGCTTCTTTCCAAAAACAAAATAGGTAACTCTAAATTGCCCCCATCTATGTGGCCCTATGATGGACTTGTGACCAGTGATTGCTGTGGGCACCATAAAGAAAGAAGCTAATGGATGGATGGGCTACAAGACAAAAATAAAATAAATAAGTGTCATTGCTCACATATTTGGTGATAACAAACAGTCATGAAGAGTGGCATTTGGTCATGACTTTCTTCACTTCCAGGAACTGACATCGATGCCACCTAACAACTTGCAGCATGTATTGCCACTGCTGATCACTTAATTGTAGTCCTGGATGAATTCCCTGTTTATTAAAGTCATTGACATCCTAATCATTAGTTGCTTACATCCTAATCATTGGTCATTGGCAATGCTAATGCATCCTAATGCTACAAAGAACCTGCCATGACTAGAATGATGAGTCATTCTCCCATTTTGATGGATCCCTGACAAGGTAGTTCATGTTGATGCTGAATGCCTCAAAATGGGACTTGAGGCAGATGTAACAAAATCTGCCACATTTTTGGTAACAATAACAAATAACTCAAGCTTCATTTGCTTCTTGGTCCACTGTTGCACATGACTGAGGATCAATGTGACCTTCCTCCTTGAGAACAGCTACGATCATCATGTGCAATGCTGCTGTCAAATATGACAAGTCTGGCCAGTTCTTTACTCAGATACCACAGATTTCTGGCTAACATCTCACTGGTGGCCTTGGCAATGACAGAATTAGAACTCAAAATTTCACTCGCATGGCACAAAAACAGGGGTTGAGCAGCAGTGGTTAATATTTTTCAAATCTTATGAAATTTCACCCCATTTATTTTTTCCCAAATGGAACAAAAAAACTGAAGAAGCACCTTGGAAAAGTAGAAGTTTGTATTTTGGGACCACCCTATGGTTGGTATCAATACTCCATTTAATGTGTTACAGTTTACATTTCAAGTGAATTGTTTGTCAGTTCCAGTTCCAACTCCTATTTGTTGTTGTTTTTTAACGTTGAAACAATATATATAGTATCATGCTGTATATTTAATTTGATCCAGTCAGAAAGGCTGCAGAGGGGTGCCCAATTTTTTTTGAACCAAGAGCTACTTTTGAAGTCGGCAGTTTGCAGAGTTCTACTCGTCCAATCTCAATATCAAAAAACACAATTTTTCGTCTCCCTGCTCCGCACTTCTTTAAAGTAAATAAAACAGAACATAATGTGTTGCTAGTTTTATTTAATTTAAAGTATTGTCAAACAAAACTATCTACTTAAACATATATTTACCTACAAAAAAGAAAAGGTAAAATCCTAACTTAACTCCTGACAGAGAAACAGAAGTGTGATGCTTGAACTTTTTTCAAAGTCAAAGCACAAAATTTAAAACTCTCTCATTTATACTATTACAAAAAGTGACTTACGATGGTGCAGATTCACAAATCTCTAACAACTATTTCAAACCTCAATCTCTGTGCAATAGGCAGGTTGTGTGTCATCTGCACGTGTTGAAGAGCTCAGTCCCTCACTGGTCCAGACTGCTGGCTCCAAAGGGCCATTCAAAGATTTCCACCTGTTCACCACCTACGTATAAGACAAGACACACACACAGCCATGTTAGGTAGAGAAAACAAGGGCACACCCAAGCTGCAAAATAAATAAATAAATACACTCCTGATCAAAATCTTAAGACCAGTCAAAAAAGTGCAAGAATTTGCATTTTGCACTATTGGATCTTAAGAAGGTTCTAAGTAGAGCTTCACAATGTTAAAAGAAGAAATCAGTGAAAGAGACAAGAACTTTTGAGCAGGGAATTTTCTGAAAACTGCATTTACACTCAAACATGATTTTTTTCAGCTGATCAAAAGTTTAAGACCATAGTCCTTAAAAGCCAAAAGCTGTGCAAAAATCTGGATTCCATGTCATTTTCTGTCAAGTCTTTACACTGTCGAGACCTCCTGATGGCAAAAGTAAAAAAAGCTCACTGACTTTGAACGTGGTAGGATTGTTGAGCTGCATAAGCAAGGCCTCTCACAACGTGCCATCGCTGCTGAAGTTGGACACAGTAAGACAGTCATTTTGCATTTTTAAATGATCCTGAGGGTTATGGAACAAAAAAGTCAAGTGGTAGACCCAAAAAAATTTCACCATCTCTGAGCCGCAGGATCCGACTGGCTGTCCGTCAAGACAC
>NW_013952664.1:232595-234544 GCF_001266775.1 Austrofundulus limnaeus
GACTTGACAGAAAATGACATGGAATCCTGATTTTTGCACAACTTTTGGCTTTTAAAGACTATGGTCTTAAACTTTTGATCAGCTGAGGGGGTTGTGTTTGAGTGTAAATGCAGTTTTCAGAAAATTCCCTGCTCAAAAGTTCTTGTCTCTTGCACTGATTTCTTCTTTTAACATTGTGAAGCTCTACTTAGAACCTTCTCAAGATCCAACAGTGCAAAATGCAAATTCTTGCACTTTTTTGACTGGTCTTAAGATTTTGATCAGGAGTGTAGCACAAAGGTGCCAGTCAGTGTATAAGACACTTGTCTGGTCTAAAATGTAATAAAAAAACCACCTTGCAGACACATTGTGACAAGTCTAGAGGAGACAACATTTTATGCAAGCTATATAAAAATAAATGTATGTCTTCCTTAGTGGGACTTCTGACACTGAGAGCAGGCCAGGGTGGGCAGTATGAGGTGGATGAGAGGCGCAGGCAGGTCTCCAGATGATCATCAGTGGATCTGTTCTTGGACTTGATGATTTTCATGTGAGAGAAAGCTGAATCAAGTTCAAAGCACCTCTTCTGATGGTGGGATACATTTCCTCTGACAGCAGACAACAGAACTCTCCATCCATGTGACTTGTTGCTCTGGATTTGATCCAATGTCATTTTTGAAGAGTCAAAACCTCATTTTCAACAGCAGTCCAGCTGAAGCACGGACACTGCACATCTTTATAGCAGCCACAATCTCACTTTTATTTTTAAAATTACGGAAAAGCACGTCTGCAGCATCAATGTCAAAGTCAAATTTATTTGTATAGCACATTAAAACTACAAAAGCTGACCAAAGTGCTTCACRGTTCAGTCAAGACATATCAAAAAACATACAAATAATAGATGCAAATACAGAAACAAGATATATGAAAAATGCATCAAATGCTTCTTTCATAACTTCGTCATCGCTGAAAGACCTTTTTTGTGTTGAGGCAGGATGGGGCTGCTAAGCAGCCTTACTTTTGCTTTGGTGTTAGAGCGAGGGAAAATCGATGCTATGCTGCAAAGCTTGTTTTCAGCTCCTCTGAGCTCGGTTTAGGAGGGAATCCGCCTCGTAGCTTCTGTGCATTCTTTTGAAAGAAATGCTGTTCCACATTATCCTTTTTGGACAATCCAAGGCATCGCTCGAATTACATATGTGTCCTCTTCCCACTCCAGGTGAAAATAAGTTTTTATTTGCTTGTCAGCTGTCTTTCGTTCATTTTTTTTCCGCCTCAAGATCATGTTCGGAGTGCTGCCTGTTTCACAGCACCTAAAACTCGCGAGACTGGTCACGTTTACAAGACGGGGAGGACAAGGGGGAGCACGTTCAAGAATGCAATGTTAAACAAACGTTGACAAGGGTACGTTCAAGAATGCAATGTTAAACAAACGTTGCAAAGAGTGCGTTGAAGACTACTATGTTAAACAAACGTTGCAAAGAGTGCATTGAAGACTACTATGTTAAACAAACATTGCGAAGAGTGCGTTCAAGGCTGCAATGTTAAACAAACAAATGTTGCATTCTACAAGAGCACGTTCCAGGCTGCAATGTTAAACAATGTTGCGTTCTACAAGCTCCGTGATCCATTGCTCTGTGAGCTACTGCTAACCAGCTACAGATCGATCGGTCGATCCCAATSGACTGGTTGGCCTGGCCTGTGTAGACCTATAAGGAAGAAGAGCCACGTTGTTCTAAATAAATGTGCTTTTTAAGTTATTGTTTAAGTTCTAACTCAGTAAGTACTCATTATTGGTACGCTGTATCAGCGAATATTCAAACTGAAATACTCATATTTAGTTTGAGAAAAGTGTTAGTGGGACACCCCTAGTTTAATACAGTGGTTTGCAAAAGTATTCATACCCCTTGAACTTTTCCATATTTTGTCACATTACAACCACAAACATAAATATATTTCACTGGAATTTAATG